>NC_052349.1:7313661-7355980 GCF_009727055.1 Benincasa hispida | reverse complement strand
AGGGGATCATGGTATATAAGTGAGATGACTATCCCATTGGTATGAGGTCCTTGGGGAACAAAACAACAAAGCCATGAGGGTTTATGCCAAAGTGCGACAATATCATTACCATTGTGAATAGTTTGAGGGTTTGTGTCCTATCATGGTACAGAAGCCATGCTCTGAATTATTACATGTCGGTAGAATCCCGGTCCGAAAAAGATGTAGTGGAGCCTTGGATTGTCATGTGTAGATCAGTGGTTGACTCTATGGATAGTGTATGCTCGGTGCAAAAGGATTAGCCTAGATATGAGTTAGACAGGATGGAATAATGTTAGGGAACGTGCTTGGTGTCCTTTGTTCAAGGAGAGGATTGTTGGGAATGCGACCAAAGTCCCACATTTGTCTATGATAGGGAGAATATGGGTATCATAAGTGAAGATGGCTCTCCATTGGATGAGGCCTTTTGGGGTGAAACCAAAAACAAAGCATGAGGGTTTATGCCAAAGTGACAATATCATACCATTGTGAAGATAGTTTGAAGGGTTGTTGTCCCTTATCAAGACAAAATGGTTATCAGAGGCTTAGTTTGATCAAAAAGGGGTGTGGTCAGTATGCTGGCTTATTCATTTCTTTGTTCAAAAGAATTTTTTGTTGTATTTCGGCTTATGAAGGAAAAAAGATTAAGGCTATTCTACAGTAAAAGTAGCCAAAATCTAGACGAAATAACCTTCACACCAACAATTAACAGAAGCTGAAAAAGGGATATGGATGTGATGCCTATTCGACATAATTTGTACTGTCAGATGGAGTGTAGGCTAGTAGATGAGGTCACTACTACAAGGAGCTGGGAAGAATGGAAAGTCTTTATTTTGACTAATCCTTGCAAATTAAATTATATCTAAAGGAGAATATTATTGGATATAAGCTGGACTCAAGTACAAGTTAGAAATAACCTAGATGAATTCTAGAAGATTAGAGTTTGATCTCAATAACATCGGATGACCCAAGATGTCGATAGAAATCAAGTAATATTCTTCTGATTCTTTGCCGGTCGTATCGAGAAGTACATGACAATATTAAATAGACGGGATTATTGTCCATAGACTATAGTTTGGATGCCTAGAGAACGAAATCTTGAGATTCAAAGGATGCAAGGATGAAGTTATCATGGCCAGAGGCCAGAAGTGAAGAAAAAAATGAAAAAGGAAAAGAGTCGAGATTTAGGTTGAAATCAAAAGGGAAAAGCAAAAAAGGTTTCCTATGTTCATAAGAAAGTTCATTTAGAAAAAAATTGCCTTGGAATAAGGAGCAAGGAAGCATCAGGTAGTATAGCATGTAGGGATTCTAGGCAGCAAATGTTACTGATGGATTATCGATTCAGCAGAGGTATGAATGGTGTCCAGCAGGGACGATTCAGAATGCCTTGATCATGGATTCAGGGCTGCACCGTTTCAACATTGACTCCAATCGGGATTCTGATTGACTTTTAGGAAAATGATGGGGGGCCTCTTTGCTTAGGTGATAAGGCGCTTGTGATGTAAAATAGATTGCGGTCAGGTTCAAATTGCAAACATGATGGTATGATCAGAATTCTTCACGAATGTAGTATGTTCCCAGACTCAAATTGAAATCTAATTTCTCTAGGGCGATTCAGATAGAGCAGCGTTATTCTCTATAAATCTGAGAATGAAGTTCTGAAGGTTATCAAGGGTTACTTGGTTAAGCTAAGAGGACCTTGAGGGAATGAACCTTTTATGTTTGGAACGGGTACCTGTATTTCAGTGTAGTGCTGCCTCGTTACATCTGGAAAGAAACAATAATTCTATGTATGGCATAACAGATTAGCTCAAATGCAGTGAAAGAGGTCTTCAGCTCTCCAGAAAAAGGTTTTCTGCAAAGGTTAAAGGACATTGAAACTCCATTTTGTGACATTGCAATAATGAGGAAAAGTTACGAACAGATGAAGTTTAGGAAAGGAAGATTCTACAAGGAATTTTAGTTATAGTTTCAATATCAGATTATGGGGTCTACAAATGTTCCCTTCTAATGGGCGTCGAGATACTTTAGGGTCATTCATGATGACTTTTCAAGAAAGGTGTGGATATATCCACTGAAACAGAGGATAAAAGCGTTTGAGAAATTTCTGAATGGAAACGCAGGTTGAGAACCAGACAGGCAGGAGAGGTAAAGTATCCTGAGGAAACAATGTTGGAATTTATGAATCACAAATTGATAAATTTGCAAGTCTGAGAGAATTACGAGGCAAATTCACTGTCTACGTACACTCCACGGCAGAATGTTTAGCTGGAGGTTCACAAAATAATTATTCTCTTGTCAAATGCTTTCATTACCCTTGAAGTTTTGGGGGAAAGCTCCAAACAGCTTTATCTTATTAATTGAAGTTCGTTCTTGCTTAGCCTAAAGACTTAAGGAGATGTCAGGACAAGGAAAAGTCTAGAGCTTGGCTATCTTCAAATGTTTTGATGTTCAGCTATCTCATGTTAGGTAAGTGGAAGCTGAATAAGAGGAGCACTGAATGTATGCCTTTATTGGCATACTCAGTGTATTAAAGGATATAAACTTTGGTGTTGAAGAGGCAGAAATAAATGCATATCATAGCAGAGATGTGACCTTTAATGAAACAGAGATTGCCAATTTCACGTCAAAGAGCGTGAGTAGAAACAGGCAGACAATTGATCAGGTTTTGAGACAGAGCTTAGAATTGATTTCTAATATTAATGACCATCAGTTAGTTCAGTGATTCCATGGATCAATCATCCAGTTCTGATGGACAGCCTCAACTGCCAAGGACTTTTGATTGATAGAGGGACTTTTGGTCGAAAGAAAGCTTAAGCTAGCCAGTAACCTACAGAACTATCAGCTATACGTGAAGCTTCAGCTGTGACGTAGCTCTATGAGGTTGTTATGCTGATTGTAGTTGCTTTGTCTTACTTGTGCAAACTGACAGTATTGAAGTCTTTTGAGGAGGCTATTGTATCTGAATTCGAAGAACAATGGAAGTGCCTATGGAAGCAGAGTTGTTCTTGTTGTAGAAGAATCCAGACCATGGTCATTGGTTCCAAGGCCAGCCTAATCAGGAAAACTCATTCAGCTCCAAAGGTGGATTTATAAAATTCGGAAGCCAGGTACAGGAGTGGAATGCAAGCCTAGGTATAAGGCTAGACTGGTAGCCAAGGGCTCATTAAAAAGGAGGGAGTGACTTTATGAGTATTCTCTCTCTGTGATAGAGCATTCGTCCATTCTCGATTAATTATTATTATGCTGTTTTCAATTGATTATGTTTGTTGAATAGTAGACGTGTCCACAAGCTTTCCTCATGGTGAATTGGAAGAATGGTCTACATAAATCAACCTAAGGGCTATGAGGAGCTAAGGAAATGACATACATGATTTGCGTTTCACAGTCCATCTATGGACTGAGCAATCGCGAGACAGTGAATATCAGGATTGACACCTTTATTCTGAAGTAGAGGTTCACAGAGAGCTTTATGATGCCTGCCATGTACTGGAAATATTTCAGAAAGGTACATATACTTATACTTCTTATTAGATGATATAATTTTGGTGTTAAGGATTATTATGAATCTGTATCTCAGAAACAGATGAGTAGTGAATGGTGAGATGAAGATTAGGTAACTGAAAGGATCCTAGCATGATGTGTGAAAAAGAGGAGAGAAAGGTTTGGTTAAACCATTTCGCAGGAGAGGTATTTGCAAACTGCTTGAGAGTATAATTGTCTGGTTGTAAGGCAGTTTTCGTACCCCTTGGCATTCTCATCTTTAGGCTTATCTTCGTCTCACCCCCCCCCGCCCCCCCCTGTGTCTGTTATAACAGAAAGGTTAGATGTGCTTAATATTCTAATTGTAATGTTTGTTGAGAGTATTAATGTATTTGATTTGTACTAGGCCTGACTTAGAAGCTATGATATATGATAAGTAGGTTTATGTACAAAATACTGTGAAAAGGAGCATGGAATGCAGTAAAGGTGCTCATATTTGAAAGGTAGTGCCAGTGTTATTGTTTTAGCCAGGTTGTGATAAATCAACACTGTTGAATGGCTTTACGATAGCAGATTAATCTGCAGACTGACAAAAAGTCTTTACCAGATCCAATTTTTCGTTTGTTTGTACGTGGTCAGTTGGAGGGTCTCTAAACAGTCAGTTGTTGCCTTGTTCTACTATTGAGTCAGAGTATATTTTCGTGGGTGAAGCTAGCAGAGGCAAGTGTGGTTTGAAAAGGATAGTTGTGAGTTGTTCGTCGTAGGAGTTCTATGTCCTAATCGTCCGTTGTGATAGCTAGTGTGCTATTCATCTTGGTGAGAATCCTCTCATCACACAAATGTCTAAGCATTATCGATGTCAAATTTACATTATCAGAGTAGTTGTGGCCCAGGAAAGATGTGAATTGGTCAAGGTTATACAGTTGAAATTATCAGTATATTTAACCAAGGTTCTCCAGTCATAGTTTAAATACCTATTAGATGGGCTTGATATTAAATTTGAATGTATAGGAAGATGGAGAATCAGCCTGACAAGCTTAATATTCTTGTATGCAAGGGAGAATTTGTAGAAAATAACAAGTATTTAAGGAGTTTATTGGTTTTTGGAAAAATTAAAGGCCCATGGCATTATCGTAATTTTATGAGTAGTGGCAATTTTGCAATATCCCTAATCATCTCCAAAACTAGGGCTGAATCGTGTACCCCTTTTTGACATAGGGGCAAACCACTGAAGTGAGAAGAAAAGGAAGCCGCCTGGGTGTTGAACCGCCACAGACCAGACTGAAGAAGATGAAAGGAGACGTCGCCTGGAGCACAAGGGAGAAACACCGTCGAAGAATAAAACAGAGAACATGCTCGGCGAGAGATGGAAGCCACTAGATCAAACCATCCGCGCGTGAACTGGGCGTTGTTTCCGTTCAATGCCTATTAGCTGGTCGGACTTCGCCGATCTGAGCAATCAGCGTGGGTTTGATCATCGACGGCAGCGGTTCGACGTGTGTGGTTGCGTCCCGAACAGATGGTTGTTTCAGGACCTTGCAATGAGAAGATACGCACGCGATCTGCGCGGGACGTCAGTAAAGAAGGTAGCACACTTTGGTGTTTTTGCACTGGTTATCTCTCAGTTTTCATGAAGGCGACTGTTGTGTTGGAGATCTCTCGGTATTAGTGGATACTAAAATTACAGAATGTTGATTTTGTTGATTATCTGAATTATGTAAATTCCTTTATTGCTCATTCAATAAAATTAATTCAAGCTGGTTCTCAAGTGAATGTATGACCAAACTGTCAACCACTATATATCTTGTGTCTTTAACTATTTCGATTTATTTCTGCTGATACTGTTTGGTTCTCTATTGGCATTCCTATGTAGGTTGAAACTCTCACACGTTTGCTTCCTTGTAGATGCAACAATATGTCTCCCTCGGTGGCGTCAGACAACGAAGAATTCCCTCCATCCTTCAATGCATGGCTCGATTTGCTTGGATTCACACATAACGACTCGTTATTTGCCTAAGTCATTTTTTGTACTTTATGCATTATCCTTTTGAATTCTCATTGTCTGATTGCGTTCCTTTGCAATGCTCTATGATGGTATTATAATTCACGATCTGCTATTAAGCATCGCAAGTGCTCATCTACTTATTTAGCTCTTTCAAATTTTGAAAGTCTTTAAGTCATTATTTTTGGTGCCAAACCTTTGTCAAACGTTGTTACCGCATCCTGTTGATTCTTGTCTTAAGTTTGGGTGGCAATTCTTCTAAGTTTGTGGGATGGCAACAATCTCGGAGAATTTTGTGTTCATTATCACATTGCATCATTTCCTATAATAAAAAAAAAGGCACTTACCGTGTTGGATGTCGCATGACAACGTGGGGCAACCCAAAATAGAGGTAACTCGCTAGGATCAACGCATAAGCGCAATCCTTTAATCCGGGCAAGCCAGAATCACGCAAGACAAAAGTTGAGTTGAAATGGAACGCAACGAAGTTGGATGCCCGCTGAAACACGTGGGGGTAAGCCAAAATGTAAAGCATAACCAGATTCAAGCGTCGACTAGCTCGAATAAGTATCGCAAGTTTTGAATTATTTTGAACGAACGCATTCTCAAAGCTAAAAACGCAAAAGTTGCGGATGAATGAATAAAAAGTTTTTGAGACAAGGGCTTCCGATCTAAAATAAGAAAGATCTTTCTTGAAGAAGCAGCTGAAGTAAAGGAGACATTGCCGACGACGGTTAGGAGGCATGGATAAATATATTCTAGAAAGCTGAGTCACCGCAAAGGAAAGCAGAAGGTGAGTTAGAATTCTTGAGTATACGCATGCTTGAGATAAAGCATGATTCTAAGTTGTGGTGTAACGACTGACCATTCATTCAAAACATTTCAACTCATTGAGAAAGAAATTTCATTAAAATAAAAAACAGTTTTCCAAAATAAATAACAAATAAGTAAACCTTATGTTCGGGCCTAAAATAAAGAAAGAAAAAAAAAAGTAATTTAAGCAAATAAAATTTGACGCAACAATGAGTTTCAAATCAAACTTTAAATAGCTTGAAACGTAAAGTGAGCGGCAAGCGATTTAACCTGTCCCATATGCACGATCAAGGTCCTCTTGTCACCCACTGATTCTTCCTATCATTAACCTATGAAAAACATAAATTAGGAAAGGTTGAGTATAAAATACTCAGTAAGTGATCCCATTGAAACATCAGACTAATCATCCGAACAAAGAAAATAGCCGGCGTCATACAGACTACATCGATTTTTTACTGATGGAAAAAGAAAACCAAAGACGTACTTCTTGCCTTGAAATGCAATGTCTAGTGGCCCCGTAAGCACCACCGGTCAAACATTGATTAATAACATGAACATGAACCAGCGACTCACGCATAGTCTAACGGCCTGTAGGCACACGTCAAAACATGAATAATAACATGAACGTAAAACCTGATCGCGTTTAACTGCATGTCTAATCGGCCCGTTGGCACCGTCAAACATAAAACTAGCCCATAGGTCTTTTGAAATAAAACATTGCGTCAGGACGAACAATAAACCGCTCTACTATCTATTCCATGCATCACTACATAATATCAATACTGATTATAAATTTGAACATGGGCTCAAATCTTATAACTGTCATGCAACAAGATAAACTAACGTCAAACAAAATCATGCTTCAGAAGTGCACCAAAATAACTTGATAAGGTCTAATCTAGGCTCGCCTGGCACGAAACACGGTAATAGTCACTTAATCTCAACTTTGTAAAAACGCAAACAAAAGTCCCATTACAAATAATTTCTAAATCTTTGGAGAACTTAAATAACCCAAAGTTGTGCTGGTCCAGAAAAATTCCAAAACTATTCATTAGCAATCTGATCAATAATGACATTCAAATCCAAAATCAATAACTAATTTTTCACTATTACTCCTCAATCCAAAAAGAACAACCAACACACAACTATACCCAAAACTTAACTGATCTTTTTACCAATTTCTGTAAACGAAAAAATGGTCTCTCAGCTTGATGGTCAATGCCAAATTCCAAATCTTGAAAATTAAGTTTCACACCAAGAGAGAGTCTACAATTTAAACCCAAAATTTAAATGGGTGATGTTCACACTCCCAAATCATAAGGAAAATAAAATCTTACACAAGGTGTTTCTTCAAGGATTCCGGCAGCGCAGTGGCGGTAGATGCGCTCGGGCTCTGGATACTATCTGGTAGGCAGAGGGTGTTGCTGTTGGACGGTATAAATTTTAGGCTGCGCGGGTAGTGAGGGTTCTTAGCATGAGGGGGTTTGCCGAGATGGAGAGAAGGGGAATTTCTATGTTTTACAGATTTTATTCAGCACATTACGTACAACACAGTTCTATCATAACATAATATAATCATGAACTTATATGTCCTCGAATAGATTGACCAAATTTGAGCAACTAACGCGTTCAAACTCCGGCAATCGATAATTTTGTGAAGCATACGCTGGAAAACTAGCTTCTTTCTCTCCATTTTTTTTACGCTCTTTTCACTCTCATTTGATCTTTTCACACACAAAAAATCTCAATTATTTTATTTTTTCCAATTTCGAATATAAATAAAATATTTATCACAATATCTCCAAAATCTCCAAAGATTTTTATTAAATTTGTAAATCAATTAACCTTCAAAATTGTCGTTAATTTCAAGCTTCAAAACCGAAAATTAAAGGGTATCAAATCCATCAATTTGATACAAAATAAATCCTTCCAAATATTAGATCAAATTAACCCACATGGAAAATTAATTATCTCTTTACATTATTTTTTTTTAAGTTGGACCTAAAAATCCAAAATCAAAGGGAAGCAAAATTCAATAATTTCAGACTAATCAGTTCCGAAATCTAATCAATTAAATGTCAAATTTAAAACAATAAGTTTCATATATTTAATTAACCTTCAATTTTCCAAACTAGAAAGGGAAATTTAAACTCAATAATTTTAGATAATTAATGTTAAAATTTTCTGAAATTCGGATGTACATTCTTCCTCTTAAGAAACATTTCGCCCTTAGAAAGTTCATGTCTTAAAGCTCTTGATACTTAAGTTTTATTATCCTCATGTGTTCCAAATTGCTTCTCAAGCTGAATAATACTGCCAAAAACTTTAATTAGTGCTAATCCACGGTTTCAAGAAAGTCTTCATTTCCTACCATGAATTGTATGATTATCTGAGACAATATCATTTACTTTTAATCTTGAAACAAACAGCATTTATCACCATTAGACCCATCCTATACACGAGTATGATGAAAATCTCAACTTAAATGAAGCTCTTGAAGTCCCCATATACCTGTAGTGCATTTGTCATTTCAAAATACATCACCATAACCTCATTATAATTGTAATCATTTACTTGATCCGGTTTCTAAGATAAAGACCTTCATGATTGCGTAATCTATATTAGAATGTTCACACTCCATAGAGGTGGTCATCAACTGTCCATAGGCAACAGAAAAATATCTCCTCATGAATTCTCAAGTCGGATTCAGAGATTCGGATCGCCCGATAACTACTAGTTTCCCTGACATCCCCTGCAACCGAGGATGAGCGCTATCATATTCAATCCGTAATAGGTGACACAATATCGCGATGGCATCTTTCTTCTCTAAAAACACAAGCTATGATCCTAAGGCAAAACAATTAAGAAGTATGAAACACTTTGCTAAAATGTCTTGTATCAGTCGACTTAGGCTATTCCAACCTACTTAAGCTTCTATGAGGAGCTCTTAAGGAGATAGGAGTTACTCTCATAATCAGTCATCTCTAGTGACTAAGAGGTCATTCCTGGAAGGTCAAATTTACTCAACTTTAATACTCATATAGCTTGTTTTCTTACTGGACTAGATTACTTTCAAACCTTCAAATAAAATCGATGGATTCATTAAATCCTTTCTAGATATTCGTGTCACAATCAAAAACCTCTAAACTTGCTAAATACCTTTCAACGTCTTCCCCTCTTAACGAGGCCTCACCCTTCCATTCCATAGTTTTCTAGCAACTATTGCTACTAAAGATCATTTCATAAAAACGTATTTCCTCCGACTCCAACTTATAATTGAAGAAGATTGCTAAGCACTCTTCCAACGCGTGATAGTTTAGCTTAATCAAATTACTCATGCTTAAAACTATGTTTCATACCAATAGCTTAGCAAGATATCCATATCAACTAACAAATACTAAGATCCGATGTCTCCAAATTAACGATTTCATACCAACGTCTAAAGTTTAAACAACATATTCTCTAATCTGAAACTCAAACCAAACCTTTCTTACTTCAGACATTAATTTCCGTCACCTTCCAAACACCCTGCCTAAGCTATTGGTCATGGAATATAGTTTTAGCATGATAATTTGATTAAACTAGGCGATCATGCGTTGGAAGAGTGCTTAGCAATCTTCTTCAAATTATAGTGGAGTTGGAGGAAATAACGTTTTATGAAAGGATGTTTAGTAGCAATAGTTTCTTGAAACCAAGGAAATGGAAGGGGTAAGGCCTCGTTAAAAAGGGGGAAGATGTTGAAAGGTATTAGCAAGGTTTAGAGGTTTTGATTGTGGACACGAATATCTAGAACAAGGAATTAATGAAGCTATCAATTTGATTTGAAGGTGAAAATAATCTAGCTCCAAGTAAGAAACAAGCTATATGAGTATTAAGGTAGAGTAAATTTCAACTCTTATCCTTAAGGCTCCTCACAGAAGGACTCTAGTAGAGTTGAAATAGCCTAAGTCATTGATACAAGAACCATTTAGCAAAGTGTTTCATATGTGCCTTAATGTTTTTGCCTTGGAGCACATAAACTTTGTTTATTAGGAAAGGAAGATGATTCGTGTGACTTTGTATCAACTATTACGGATTGAATATGATAACGTATCTCGGTTGCAGGGGATTGTCAGGGAAATTAGGTACCGAATCCGAAATTCTGAACCTTGACTTGAGATGTCATGAGAGATATGTTTTCTGTTGCATGGACAGTGAGGTGACCCACTCTATGGAGTGTGAACATTCTCAATATAGATGTACGCAATCATGAAGGTCTTTATCTTAGAAACCGGCATCAAGTAATGATTACAACTATTATGAGGTTATGGTGATGTATTTTGGAATGACAAATGCTCTACAGTATATGGGGACTTCAAGAGCTTCATTTAAGTGAGATTTTCATACTCGTGTATAGGAGGGTCTAAATGGTGATATGTGTTTGTTTTAAGATTAAAAAGTAACATGATATTGTCTCAGATAAGTCATACAATTCATGGTAGGAAATGAAGACTTTCTGAAACGTGGATTAGCACTAATTAAAAGTTTTTTGGCAGTATTATCAGTCTGAAGAAGCAATTTGGAAACATGAGGATGAGATAAGAACTAAGTATCACGAGCCTTTAAGGACATGAACTTTCGAGGGCGAAAGTTTCTTAAGGAGGGAAGAATGTAACATCCCGAATTTCAGAAAATTTTAAATTAATTATCTAAAATTATTGAGTTTAAATTTCCCTTTCATTTGGAAAATTGAGGTTAAATTGAAATAATTGAAAAACTTTTATTGGTTAAATTGAATTTAATTGATTAGATATTCGAACTGATTATCTTGAAAATATTGAATTTTGCTTCCCTTTGATTTTGGATTTTAGGGCCAACTTAAAAAAAAAATTAAAGAGATAATTAATTTCATGTGGTTTAATTGATTTAAATATTTGGAAGGATTTAATTTGTATCAAATTGATGGATTTGATACCCTTTAATTTTGGTTTTTGAAGCTTAAATTAAGACAATTTGAAAAGTTAATTGATTTATAAATTTAATAAAATCTTTGGAGATTTTGGAGATATTGTGATAAAATATTTTATTTATATTTTCGAAATTGGAAAAAAAAATAAAATAATTGAGATTTTTTTTTCAAAATCAAATGAGAGTGAAAAGAGGTAAAAAAATTGGAGAGAAAGCAATCTAGTTTTTCAGCGATAGCTTCCACAAAATTATCGATTGCCGGAGTTTGAACCGTTAGATCGTGCTCAAATTTGGTCAATCTATTCGAGACATATGAAGTTTCATTTTGAATGGTTTGATCGATGTTTGAAACTGTGGTTTGTTCGTAATTGCTGCTGAATAAAATCTGTAAAACTAGAAATTCCCCTTCTCTCCCACTCTCGCAAACCCTCCTCATGTAAGACCCTCACTACCCGCCGCTAGCCTAAACAATTTATACCGTCCAACAGCAACACCCTCTGCCTACCGATAGTATCCATGAGCCGACGCGCCATCTACCGCCACTGCCCTGCCGGAATCTTGAGAAAAACCTTGGGTAAGATTTATTTTCCTTATAATTTGGGAGGTGAAATTCACCCATTTAATTTTGGGTTAAATTAGTAACCTCTCTCTTTGGTGTGAAACTTAGATTCAAGATTTGGAAGTTTTGGGGCATTGACCATCAAGCTAGAGACCATTTTTTCGTTTTACAGAAAATTGGTAAAGATCAGTAAGTTTTGGGTAAGTTGTGTGTTGGTTGTTCTTTTGGATTGAGAGTAATAGTGAAAAAATTAAGTTATTGATTTTGGATTTAATTCTTGATCAGATTGGCTAATTGAATCAAGTTTTGGAATTTTTCTTGGACCAAGCCACAACTTTGGGTTGATTTAAGTTCTCCAAAGATTTTAAGAAATTATTTGTATGGACTTTTGTTTGCGTTTTTTTACCAAGTTGAGATAAGTGATACTATTACCGGTGTCTTCGTGCCAGGCGACCTAGATTAGACCTATCAAGTTATTTGGTGGACTCTGAAGCATGATTTTGTTTGACCTTATGTTTTACTTGTTGCATGACAGTTATAAGTATTATGAGCATGTTCAAATTTATAATCAGTATTGATATTATGTATGTGATGCATGAATAGACTAGTAGAGCGGTTTATTGTCTCGCCTTGACGCATGTTTTATTTCAAAAGACCTATGGGTCTAGTTTTATGTTTGACAGTGTGCCAACGGGCCGCTAGACATGCGTTAACCGACAGGTTTACGTTCATGTTATTATCATGTTTGACGGTGTGCCTACAGGCCGTTAGACATGCGTGAGTCGATGGGTTCATGTTCATGTTATTATCATGTTTGACGGTGTGCNTGTTATTATCATGTTTGACGGTGTGCCTACAGGCCGTTAGACATGCGTGAGTCGATGGGTTCATGTTCATGTTATTATCATGTTTGACGGTGTGCTTACGGGCCACTAGACATGCATTTCAAGGCAAGATAGTACGTCTTTTGGTTTTCCTTTCATCATAAAAAATCGATGTAGCTGTATGAGCCACGGGCTATTTTTCTTTGTTCGTGGATGCATAGTCTGATCCCAGTAATGGGATCACTTACTGAGTATTTTATACTCAACCTTTCCTAATTTATGTTTTTCAGGTAATGATAGGAATGAATCAGTGGGTGACAAGAGGGACCTGTGATCGTGCCATATGGGACATGTAAATCGCTTCCGCTCACTTTACGTTTTCAAGCTATTTAAAAGTTTTGATTTGAAACTCAATGTTGGTCAAAATTTTATTTGCTTAAATTACTTTTTTTTTCCTTCATTATTTTAGGGCCCCGAACAAAGGTTTTACTTATTTGTTATTTATTTTGGAAAACTGTCTTTATTATTTTAATGAAATTTATTTTCCTCAATGGTTGAAATGTTTTGAATGTAAATGGTCAGGTCGTTACACCCAAACTTAGAATCATGCTTGTTCTCAAGCATGCGTTATACTCAAGAAATTCTAACTCACCTTCTGGCTTTCCTTTGCGGTGACCAGCTTCTCAGAATATAATTTATCCGTGCCTCTAACCGTCGTCGCAATGTTCTCCTCTACTTCAGCTGCTTCTTCAAAAAGATCTTTTCTAAGTTTAGATCCGGAAAGCCTTTGCTCAAAAACTTTTTATTCATTCACCGCAACTTTGCGTTTAGCTTTTGAGAATGCGTTCGTTCAAAATAATTCAAAACTTTGCGATTACTTATTCGAATACGACGCTGAATCTGGTTATGCTCTTCATTTTGGCTTACCCCCACGTGTGTCATGCGGGCATCCAACTTCGGTTGCGTTCCATATTCAACTCAACTTTTGTCTTGCTTGATTTGGCTTGCGCCGGATAAAGGAGTTGCGCTTATGCGTTGATCCTAGCGAGTTACCTTCATTTTGGGTTGCCCCCACGTGTGTCATGCGGACATCCAACTACGGGTAAGTGCCTTTTTTTTTTTTTATAGAAATGATCGCAATGTAATGAACACAATTCTCCGAGATTGTTGCCACCCCCAAACTTAGAGATTGCCAGCCCCAAACTTAAAGACAAAATCAACAGGAATGCGGTAACAAACGTTTGAACAAAGGTTTGCACAAAATAAGACTTAAGACTTTCAAAATTTGAAGAAGCTAATAAAAGTAAGATGAGCCTTGCGATGCTTAATTAGCAGATGCGGTGAATTATAATTACCATCATAGATGCATTGCAAAGGAACGCAATCAGACAATGAGAATTTCAAAAGGATAATGCATAAAAGATAACAAGAAAATGACCTTAGGCAAAATAACGCATGCGGTTATGTGTTGGAATCCACGCAATCGAAGCCATGCATTGAAGGATGGAGGGAATTCTTCCGTTGTACTGCGCACCGAGGAGACTTATTGTTGCATCTACAAGGAACAAACGTGTGAGAGTTTCTGAACCTAACATAGATGGCCAAATAGAACGCAAACAATCAGCAGAAATAAATCGAAAATAGTAAAGAACACCAAGATATATAGTGGTTCGACCAGTTTGGTCTACATTCACTTTGAGAACCAGCTTGAATTAATTTTATTAATGAGCAATAAAGGAATTTTACAAATTACAGATAATCAACAAAATCACCAATCTGTAATTTTAGTATCCACTAATACCGAGAGATCCACACACAACGTCGCCTCTGAAAACTGAGAATAACCCAGTGCAAAACAGCCCAAAACAGTGTGCTACCTGTCTTTAACTGACGAACCACGCGCAGATCCGTGCGTATCTCTCATTGACAAGGGTCCTGAACCAACCACTGTCGGACGCAACCACCACGGCGAACCGCTGCCTCGACTGATGCAAGCCCACGCTGTTGCTCAGATCGGCGAAGTCCGACCAAGCTCGAATCGGCATTGACGGAAACCAACGCCCACGTTCACGCCGCGGATGGCTTTGATACTAGTGGCTTCCATCTCTCGCCGAGCATGTCCTGTTTTTATTCTTCGACGGCTGTTTCTCCCTTTGCTCCCAGGCGACTCTCTTTTCTTCTCAGTCGGCTGTGGCGGCTTCAACACCCAGGCGGCTCCCTTTTCTTCTCACTTCAGTGGTTGCCCCCTATGTCAAAAAGGGGTACACGAATTTCAGCCCTATTTTGGAGAAGATAGGGATAATTGCAAAATTGCCACTACTCATAAAATTACGATAATGCCATTGGGCCTTTAATTTTTCCAAAAACCCAATAAAACTCACTTAAATACCTTGTTATTTTCTACAAATCTCCCTCATAACAAGAATATTTAAGTGTCAGGCTGATTCTCCAATCTTCCTATCATTCAAATTTAATATTCAGCCCATCTAATAGGTATTTAAACCTATGAGCTGGAAGAACCTTGGTTAACATATCTGATAAATTCTCAACTGTATGAACCTTGACCAATTCAACATCTTTCTGGGCCACAACTACTCTGATAAAATGAAATTTGACATCGATATGCTTAGACCATTTGTGATGAGAGGGATTCTTCACAAGATGAATAGCACCCTAGCTATCACAACGGACGATAGGAATGAACTCCTACGACAACAACTCACCAACTATCCTTTTCAACCACACTGCCTCTTTCATAGCTTCACCCACAGAAAATATACTCTGACTCAATAGTAGACAAGGCAACAACTGACTGTAGAGCAACCTTCCAACTGACCACATTACCAAACAAACGAAAATTGTGATCTGGTAAAGACCTTCTTTTGTCAAGTCTGCAGCATAATCTGCATCTGTAAAGCCTCCAACAGTGTTGATTTATCACAATCCCTGCTAAAACACAATGATACACTGGCACTACCTTTCAAATATCGAAGCACCCATTTAACTGCATTCCAATGCTCCTTCCCAGTATTTGACATAAACCTACTTATCATATTCATAGCATATCCTAAGTCAGGCCTAGTACAAATCATCAAATACATAATACTTCCAACAACATTACAATAGGAAATATTAGCCATCTCTAACCTTTCTTGTTCAGTAACAGGACACTGAGACGAAGAAAGCCTAAAATGAGATGCCAAGGGTGTCGAAACTGCCTTACAACCAGACATATTATACTTCTCAAGCAGTTTATGCACATAACTCTCCTGCGAAATGGTTAACAAACCTTTCTCCCTATCTCTTTTCACATCCATGCCTAGGATCCTTTTCAGTTCACCTAAATCTTTCATCTCAAATTCACTACTCAATCGTTTCTTGAGATCACAGATTTCATAATAATCCTTAAACACCAAAATTATATCATCTACATACAGAAGTAGATAAGTATATGTACCTTTCTGAAATAGTTTCCAGTACATGCAGGCATCATAAAAGCTCCTGTGAAACCTCTACTTCAGAATAAAGGTGTCAAACCTGATATATCACTGTCTCGGCGATTGCTTCAGTCCATAGATGGACCTGTGAAGACGACAAACCATGTATTCATTTCCTTTCTCCTCATAGCCCTTAGGTTGAGCCATGTAGATCAATTCCTCCAATTCACCATGAAGGAAAGCTATGGTGACGTCTATCTATTCAACAAACATATCAAAGTGAACAGCAATAGATAAAATTAATCGAATGGACGAATGCCTCATCACCGGAGAGAAAATCTCATGAAAGTCAACTCCCTCCTTTTAAGTGTAGCCCTTGGCTACCAGTCTAGCCTTATACCTAGGCTTGCTGTCACCTCCTGTACCTGGCTTGATTTTATAAATCCACTTTGGCTGAATGAGTTTCTGATTAGGCGGCCTTGGAACCAATGACCATGTCTGATTCTTCTACAACAAGAACAACTCTGCTTCCATAGCATCCTTCCATTGTTCCTTCGAATCAGATACAATAGCCTCCTCAAAAGACTTCAATACTGTCAGTTGCACAAGTAAGAGCATAAGCAACTAAATCAGCATAACCATACCTCATAGGAGCCTACCTCACCAGCTGAAGCCTGTCACGTGTAAGCTGATAGTTCTGTAGGTTACTGCTACTTAAGCTTTCTTCACCAAAAGCTCCCTCATCAATCAAAGTCCTCTGCAGTTGAGGCTGTCCATCAGAACTGGATGATTGATCACTGGAATCACCTGAACTAACTGATGGTCATTATTTAGAATCAATTCTAACCTCTGTCTCAACCTGATCAATTGTCTGCTGTTTCTACTGCTCTTTGACATGAAATGGCATCTCTGTTTCATTAAAGGTCACATCTCTGCTGATAATGCATTTATTTCTGCCCTCTTCCAAGCACCAAAGTTTATATCCTTTAATACCCTGAGGATAGCCAATAAACATACATTTCAGTGCCCTCTTATTCAGCTTCCCTTCCTTAACATGAGCATAAGCTGAACATCCAAACACTTTGAGATGATCCAAGCTTAGAGCTTTTCCTGTCCATATCTCCTAAGGAGTCTTTAGGCCTAAAGCAGAAGACGAACTTCAATTAATAAGATAACAGGCTGTTTGGGTAGCTTTCCCCCAAAACTTCAAGGGTAATGAAGCATTTGACAAGAGACATAATTATTTTGTTGAACCTCTCAGCTAAACCATTCTGCCGTGGAGTGTACGTAACAGTGAAATGCCTCGTAATTCTCTCAGATTTGCAAAATTTATCAAATTTGTGATTCATAAATTCCAAACCATTGTTTGTCCTCAGATACTTTACCTTCCTGCCTGTCTGGTTCTCAACCTGCGTTTTCCATTCAAGAAATTTCTCAAAAGCTTTATCCTTCTGTTTCAGTGGATATATCCACACCTTTCTTGAAAAGTCATCAATGATTGACATAAAGTATCTCGAACCGCCCATAGAAGGAACCTTTGTAGGACCCCATAAATCTGAATGAACATAATCTAAAATTCCTTTGGTAGAATGCTTCCCTTTCCTAAACTTCACTCTGGTAGACTTTTCCATTATGCAATGTTCACAAAATGGGAGTTCAATGTCTTTAACTTCTCCAAGAAAACCTTTTTCTGGAAGAGCTTGAAGACCTCTTTCACTGACATGAGCTAATCTGTTATGCCATAACATAGAATTATTTGTTTCTTTCCCAGATGTAACAGCAGCACTACCTGAAACTACAGTACCCTCCAACACATAAAGGTCATTCCTCAAGGTCCTCTTCAGCTTAACCAAATAACCCTTGATAACCTTCAGAACTTCATTCTCAGATTTATAGGAATAACCTGCTCTATCTAATTCGCCCAGAGAAATTAGATTTCATTTGAGTTCTGGAACATACCTTACATTCGTAAGAATTCTGATCATACCATCATGTGTTGCAATTTGAACTGACCCAATTCCTTTTACATCACAAGCGCCATTATCACCAAGCAAAACTGACCCCCCATCATTTTCCTAAAAGTCAATCAAGAAATCCCGATTAGGAGTCATGTGAAACGTGCACCCTGAATCCATGATCCAAGCATTCTGAATGTCCCTGCTGGACACCATCAATACCTCTGCTGAATCATATCCATCAGTAACATTTGCTGCACTAGAATCCCCTACATGCTTACTACCTGATGCTTCCTTGCTCTTATTCAAAGGGCAATTTTTTCTAAAATGACTTTCTTTATGACATAGGAAACACTTTTTGCTTTTCCCTTTTGATTTCAACCTAGATCTCGACTCTTTTCCTTTTTCATTTTTTTCTCACTTCTGCCTCTGGCCATGAGTAACTCTTCATCCTTGCATTCCTTTTGAATCTCAAGATTTCTCGTTCTCAAGGCATCCAATACTATATCTATGGACAATGAATCCCGTCCATATTTAATAGTTGTCTTCACTTCTCGATACGATCCTGGCAAAGAATTCAGAAGAATAATTACTTGATTTTCATCCGACATCTTCTCACCGATGTTATTGAGATCAACTATAATCTTCTAGAATTCATCTAGGTTATCTTCTAAGCTTGTACTTGAGTCCATCTTATATCCAAATAATTTCTCCTTTAGATATAATTTATTTGGCAAGGACTTAGTCAAAATAAAGACTTTCCAGTTTCTTCCACAGCTCCATTGTAGTAGTGGCCTCATCTACTAGCCTAAGCACTCCATCTGACAGATACAAAATTATTGTCGAATAGGCCATCACATCCATATCCCTTTTTTCAGCTTCTGTAATTGTTGGTGGAAGGTTATCTTCGTCTAAGATTTTGGCTACCTTTTGTTGTACCAGAATAGCCTTAATCTTTTTCCTTCATAAGCCGAAATCACCAACAAAAATCTTGAACAAAGAATGAATAAGCCAGCATACTACCACACACCCTTTTTTGATCAACTAGAGCTCTGATACCATTTGTCTTGATAGGGACAACAACCCTCAAACTATCTTCACAATGGTATGATATTGTCCACTTTGGGCATAAACCCTCATGGCTTTGTTTTTGGTTTCACCCCAAAAGGCCTCATACCAATGGAGATAGCCATCTTCACTTATATACCCATGATTCTCCTCTTATCTAACCAAATGTGGGACTTTGGTCGCATTCCCAACAATCCTCTCCTTGAACAAAGGACCACCAAGCCTCCCCTTAAACAGTCATCCATCTGTCTAACTCATATCTAGGCTAACTCCTTTTCACCCGAGCATACCACCTATCCAATAGAGTTCAACCACTGATCACACCATGACTAATTCCAAGGCTCCACTATACATCTTTGTTCGGCACCGAGGATTCTACCGAGCATGATTAATTCAGGAGCATGGCTCTGATACCACTTGATAGGGACAACAACCCTCAAACTATCTCCACAATGGTATGATATTGTCCACTTTGGGCATAAACCCTCATGGCTTTGTTTTTTGTTTCACCCCAAAGGACCTCATACCAATGGAGATAGTCATCCTCACTTATATACCCATGATCCTCCTCTTATCTAACCATTGTAGGACTTTGGTCGCATTCCCAACAAAACGCACCATAACCAAGGAAGCAGCTGCATATCCCAAAATAACAATAAAAATAAAAATAAACTAAACTAAGAAGCAAGGTAAAGATAGAGTAGAAGACGTCCCTGGAGGAATTGGAGTGTTGTCACCGCAAGGAGTCTCCCATGCAGGAGATTACTCTCAACTGCTTAGGTCAAGATGCCTTGACCATTGGAACTTCCGACAATTGTTGGGTGCATGCGCCCTTCATGTTCTTAGAATTACCTTCAGCTCATGCGACTGATTGCCCTTCTATCTTAGGGTCAATACTAGCTTTCGGCGCATCACCTACACTTCAATATTGGTTGCAACTTGGTCGCACAAGCTACACTACTCCTACTCCTAATTAACAGACAACGCAATGAGAAGTATGAATGAGAGGTAGAGACACGGCAACTGATGACGTGAAGTAAATGCATGGAAAATAGATAAAATGTGAGGATGTCTTCATCGCAACCCTTAAAAGTGACCGCAAGGGCAACCTCAGCCAATGCAAGCTATGCGATCATGCTACACACATTTTAGCCTAAATCTAGGACGTATGCGATGTGTATGCAAAAGGGTCGAGATGATCGCATACTGCCATTGTATCCTACTTCTTGGACGCAGCCATTGTCTTCTCCGTATGGTGCATATGTTGTGTAATAGAAAATGGAGCTTATTCCTAAGTCTCAATTCTTGCTTATGCAAACCTAATCTAGCTCTCTCGAGCACCGATTCTAACCTAGCTCTCTCAAGTCTTAGGTTCCTTCTTTAGACTCTCTCTCGAGTAGCTCTAAAGGTGTGATGGGCACATACATAAGACAAGGTAACCGCAAAAGCCTGGTTGATGCAAGATTATTCCTATCTTTAGTGAACAATAGCTTACATTGCTTGATGTGACCAACCACTTACCCTCCCGGGCAGTTAGTTGTTGCTGACTTTACTCATAGACAAGCGTTGCGTCCGCCTATAGATAGGTGTTACTACAGCTTCACACTAAGCAAATAAGATTTTCTCACACACTCACGCAATGCACACCTCCCGGTGGTTTGCTACATGTATCTCTAATCCACATGACTAAGTATGCGATACTCTAGAAATCTCACTAAGTGATGCAATGAAAGTTAAGTATGCTAAGAAAAGAAAGATTGAGGTGGAATCGAAGGAAACATAGAAATGCATTGAACACATAATGTATTAATTTCTTAATCCAAAATGTAATACAATACAATATAAAAAAAGAAGAGAAAATGAAAAGACCTGCTGGAAGCAATGTCTTGCTTCCAACGGATGTATGTCAAGGTTGTCGGTGGTGCCATGGATGGGCGGTGGAGCTGACTCTCTCGAGATCTAACTCCGGTGAAGGCTCCGGTCGAACTTGGAATGGATGAAGGAGATGAAGAACTCTCAAGCTTTCTTCTAACGCATTTTTCTGGATCACAAGGATCCGCTCGAAGGCCGAAACTTGGATGATTTGAATTTCTGCTCAACGGCTTCTATTTATAGAGCTTGATCGTCGATAGCATTAATGGATTGCTCTGATTCTAACATTCGCGATGCGTTAGTCCTTTTCTGAATCTCTGCTGCTAACGGTGTGGTAGGTGAAATGTCATTATCATCTTTTGATTTTCCCGAGATATGCGTTGATGCGTTCATTCCACCAACCTTGCGTTGATCCCTCTATTATGCGTTATCGTGTAGTCGAAATCGTGCAATGACCGCATTCGCTTGATTACTGCAACTCTACATGATGACCGCAATCGCTTGACGATCGCAACCCCTATGCGATGGACGCATGTGGTCAATCACCACAACACCCATACGTTGATCATACGCATTCGCCTTTGTGTCCACTTCCTGCGTTAGCTACCAAAATAGACAATTGAATGCATAATAACGCATAATAATGGGTTAGCCGAGATTCTTCATGCTGAATGACGCAAACTCATTTTCTCATGAATTCCTAACATAATTGTCGCATATTCTGCTTAACAGCCCTCATAATTCTAAATAAAAGGCCTAAGATGACATGCATTTTTGCATATCATCAATAACCTATAGTTTTAATAATTCATCTCATGAAAGATATAAACCATAGTTCTTTTTCTATTTTATGGTACTTAATGTAAATCATATTTACATTAATACTCCACTTGATATATCTCATACATCACACCAATTATATCTTATATAATTGAATTTCCTCTTGTCAATTTGAACATTTCAAATCAACCCCAAGAACTGATTCTCAACTTGAATCCATTGAGCTACTAAGGGGGCCTTATGGACTTGTAGCTTGAAGCTCCAATGGTACATGAATAATTGGCTAAACTCTTTAGTCACGGGATCCACCATCTGTTAACTGTCGGGCACTCCACTAAAGACCGACAGCTGCACTCTCCTTACTACAGATATATTTTTTGTCCATATCAAAACCAATCAACTGTGCGATAAACTCTTCACAAATCGCTCGTCAATATAGCTGGGCCAATTTACCATTATGCCCCTGTAGTTACATCTAACTCCTTAAGTACCATTGATCTCTCTAATGAACATAAGTCATAGTTCTATTATGACTGAGTTCTCTCTTCCAAAGAAAAGCTATGGCCACTATGTTCAAGACTAGAATCAGTCCTTAGGGAGTAATCTATCTACTTACCCCTGCTTTGGGGAAGGAGTGAATTTCATCTTGTGTAATTGAGTTTCCAGCTCCCCAATCAGACAAATTCCTAAACAGGTAGGCTTGTTAAGTTGGCATCTAGCCATTCTCACTCATACTAATCAAAGGACCACCCTCAAAGGTAGGAGTTCCCAAATAACTCAGGATTAAGGTCATGTCACCTATGGTCGTTTAGGTGAGATGCAAGTCTCAAGTATCAACGGCCTTATATAAAGAGACGAATCATCTCGTGGTTCGGTCTTATACAAACTCTTTGTATAGGACACCCCCCCTCGCATGTCTCCACATGAATGGTCAAGATCTACCATCTGTAGTAGTTCATAAACATTTGTTGAACGTCTACAAAGCGGGTCGTATCCGTAGTGTCACTAGATCAGGTATCCCTCCTTAATCCTTATACTACAGACCTTTTTAGATTATCACTTAAGGCATGAGCCACTTGTATATCTCATATACATGCTTAAGTTTCATACAAATAACCATGGAGTTTTGTTTATTGGATATGAGTAAAATGCCAAATAAAATAACTCTTATTTTATCATAATAATGTGTACAATGTTTACAAACTACGAAACTCTTGGAGAATTAGGACACCAATCCCAACATCTTCCACTTGTTTTAATGCCTCGGGAGACTAATGTACAATACATGAAAAATACAAGTACAATATACAATAAACTAGGACATACTCTATACCCCAGTATATCTTCAACTTGTCCTAGACAAGATGTTGCATGTCCCGTAGACCCAAACTCTCCAGATGACCCTCGAACACTTTAGCCGTGAAGGCCTTTGTAAAGGATCAACCACGTTGTGCTCCAACGCGATGTTCGTGACTATCATAACACTGCGATGCACAATCTCCCTGATCAAGTGATATTTCTGTTCTATATGCTTGCCTCTACGATGACTCTGAGGTTCCTTCGAATTTTCCACAATCCCACCATTATAACAATAAAGAGTTATCGGCAAAGTCATATTTGGAACAACTTCCAGATCTGTAAGAAATTTCCTCAGCCAAACAGCCTCTTTAGCTACTTCACAAGTGATTACGTATTCGGCTTCCATAGTGGAGTCTACAATGCATCCTTGCTTGATGCTTCGCCATACTATAGCCCCTCCATTCAGAGTGAACACTGACCTAATGTCGATTTACGAGAATCTCTATTAATCTGAAAGTCAAAGTATATTGATAACTTGTAAAAATACAAGTTAACTTTGCTCTTAAGTTAGAACAATTATGGTTTTTAATGATAAACTCTCCTCATTTTTAGTAGAGACGCATGGATTTACTTAAACAATAGCAATTTCATGTAAAAGAAGTTTATCACTAAAAACCGCGGTGCTAACGCACTACTTTGCAGGATTTCAACGCAAGAACTGACAATAACGCATTAGACAAGTGTCGCAGGAAACGCGCTAACACATGAGCCATGCGTTAGAGGGAATTCAACGCATAGAAGATTCATTGCTCTAGGCTGATTGTGTCACATCACCACTTGCAAGCATGGGCAGCTGCAATAGGTGGCGTCTGAAAAGCTTCCAGCTGCAGGCGGCGTCTGAAAAGCTTCCAAAGGTCAGGCGACCAACCAGGACATGAAGTTTAATGCTGACCAAGGCATGGACTTAAATGCAGCCCATCCTCCAAGTGGACAAGACCAATGCCTATAAATACTTGAAGACCCTCCAAAATTAAGAGTTCAGACAATTAAAAGCTCCATACTCTCTGTAAATTTGTAGACATAGTTTTAGTTTATACAAGTTGTGCCGAGGTGTAAGACGATCGAAGGAGCCGAGTACCACCACCACCGCCGGCAAGGAATGGAGAAAGTTATTCTTGAGAAAGATACTCTATCCTTGACTCTTTAAAGTGATTGTACACAACAAGATTGAGCCAAAGAACTACAAGAGATTGTATTCTTTGGCTTGACTCAGTTTCTCTCTTAATATCATTTTCATTTCATTTTGATTGAATATAGTTCTTTGTAAAGACTCATTGATCCTTTATAAAATTCATATATTTGATCATCACTTTTGCTATTGTTTATCTTCTGTTGAAAGCATTAGTACTTCATGCATAATTCTGTTCCAATGCCTAAACCAACTTGACAACTTGGTGAAAGCTTCTTTACTTAGTTGTTCGAAAGAATAGCTAAGTCGCATTAAGTAGAACGTCTAGTACAGCTAGAGATAGACTTGCTGGTGTTTCTTGCATTCTAAGTTAGACGCATGCACCCTAGAGATAGGCTTGTATGTTATTCGCATTGAAAAGTATTGAATGATGTCTAACGCATGAACATAAAGAAGCAACCCATCCCATCTCATCCACATTACATCAGTTGTGTGCAATTATCTTTAACCGGTGCGTCCACCTACTTAAATTCCATTTTCACATGATCCTTCATTTTCCACTTAACTCTTTTGTATTTTCTTGCACAGGCATAGCATGTTAGTGTAAATAATACATATTTCACATTAATTTAGGAAAAACCCCCTACTGCAAGTACAACGCATAATCTGTGTTAGTGAAACTGAATCCCTGTGATCGACCTTAGACTTGCCAAGAACCTAGATTAGATTTATACTTGGGTTTAATCTAGGAAAACTTGAACGTTATTATAAGGAGTTGTGTGCCTTCTGTGCATAATACTAATGCCCTAACGCATTGCATTCATTTAAATGCATCAAGGCAGAACGCAGCACTTAGACTTTATTCTTCCAATCTGTTTTACTTTATACACTTCTAAAGCATCTCACGATAGCAAGCGAACATCTATGTTTCCTGTAAGGATCAAATCCTTATCTCCATACACGAGCATGTAGTCCCTCATTCTCCGAAGATACTTGGGGATTGTTTTGACCGTCGTTCAGTGATCTAATCCCGGATTGGACTAATAACAACTGACAAGGTCTGGTACACAACATTGCATACATTAAGCTTCCAATAGCTGAAACATAGGGAATCTGTCTAATCTCTTCAACCTCTTGAAGTGTCTTAAGACATTGATCCTTAAACAAAACGATTTCATGCCTAAAGGATAATAAACCCTTCTTGGAATCCTGCATCCTGTACCTGATCAACATTTGATCGATGTATGATGCCTGAGACAAGGTTAACCTCTTGTTCTTACGATCCTGAATAATCTAGATCCCTAGAACATACTGTGCCTCACCCAAATCTTTCGTAGAATTGGGTGGCTAACCACTTTTTAATGTCTGTTAGAAACTCTACATCATTCCCAATGAGTAGGATATCATCCACATACAGTACCAAGAAAGCTACTAAGTTGTTGATGATCTTCTTGTAAACACAAGACTCATCAACGTTCTAATCAAAGCCAAACGATTTGACTGCACTGTCAAATCTAATGTTCCACGATCTAGACGCTTGTTTCAGCCCATAAATGGACCTATTAAGCTTGCAAACTCTTTGCTCTTGATCTGGAACGATGAACCCCTCTATTGAGCCATATAGATGGTCTCCTTAAGATTACCATTAAGAAAGGCAGTCTTACATCCATTTGCTATATCTCATAATCATAAAATGTGGCTATGGACAGAAGTATCCTGATAGACTTGAGCATGACAACAGGTGAGAAAATTTCCTCATAGCCCACTCCCTCAACCTGGGTATAACCCTTTGCTACGAGTCTAGCCTTAAAGGTTTGCACTTTTCCATCTACACCTCATTTTCGCTTGTAGATCCATTTACACCCTATAGGTTTTACCCCATCAGGCTGATCCACAAGTTCCCAGATATTATTGAAGTACATAGACTCTATTTCCTGGTTCATGGCTTTAATCCACTCATCCCTGTCAACATCCTCTATTACTTGCTTAAAAGACAATGGATCTTCGACCCCATCATCAGAAATGATGTTTTGGGCTTCAGTCAAACCCATGTAGCATTCCAGTGGGTTCATAACCCTCCCACTACGTCGAGAAGTCTCAACTCTTAAGATGGTTGAGTAGATGAACCGATATCAACAACTCTTGTTGATTGATCGGTCTGTTCAACAACTCTTATTGAACCCTCAGTAGTCTCACTAGAAGTCTCATGAAAAACAAGCTTACTTCGTGGTTTATAATCCCTGATGTGGTCTTCTTCCAAGAAGATAGCATTTGTTGAAACAAACACTTTGTTCTCCCTCGGATCATAGAAGTATTCACCCCTCGTTTCCCTGGGGTAGCTTACAAAGAGGCAGACTTTCGAACGCGATTCCAACTTCTTCGGGTTAGCCACAAGCACATGGGCCGGACACCCTCATATCCTGAAATGGCATAAACTACCTTTACAGCCTCTCCACAGCTTAAAATGTGTTTTAGAAACACTTTTCGAGGGAATGTTGTTCAAAATGTAACATGCAGTCTCCACTGTAAAACCCTAAAACGAGCCTGGAAGATGAGCATAACTCATCATAGACCAAACCATGTCCAACAAGGTTCTGTTTCTCCTTTCTGTTACACCATTCTGCTGAGGTGTACCTGGGCCGAGAGTTGGGATGTAATTCCATGTTCTATCATATAGTTCTGTAATTTGAGGTCCATATACTCTCCACCACGATCAGATCGTAGTGTTTTTATCTTCTTACCTAACAAGTGTTCAATTTCAGTCTTATACTCCTTGAACTTGTCAAGGGCTTCAGACTTACGTTGCATTAGGTAGAGATACCCGTACCATGAATAATCATCTATGAAAGAGATGAAATATTCATACCCACCTCGAGCTCTAACACTCATCGGACCACAGAGGTCTAAATGTATAAGCTCCAAGGTTTCCTTGGCTCTGTAACCTTTTCTAGTAAAAGGTCGTTTGGTCATCTTGCCTTCAAGGCATGATTCACATACCGGCAAGGAGTTTTCTTCTAAACTCTTTAGAAGTCTATATTTCACAAACTGTTCAATCCTGTTAAGGTTGATGTGACCTAACCTTAGATGCCAAAGATGGGTGTTTTCTTTAGGAGAAACCTTTGGTATTTTAACTGTTGTCGTTGTACTGAACATTTCAGTATTAAACAAGATTTTTATGACTAACGGCCTTACTACATATAAGTTATTTTCCATTTAACCAAAACCAATCTCCATTCTATTTTTGAAAATAAACATTTTACTCTTAGAAAAGGAAACGGTATAGCCTTGTTCAATGAGACGAGAAACTGAGATTAAGTTCCTCTTGATATGAGGAACTACAAAAACATTATCCAGTAACAAATAACGTTTCTTGTCCAAAAATAACTTCAACCTGCCCACAGCAACAGCTGAAACAACCTCACCAGTATCGACTCAAAGAGTCATCTCTCCCTGTGGCAACTTTGCCAGGAACTAAATACTTGGTAGGAAGAACTGACGTGGTTAGTAGCACCCGAATCAAGGATCTAGGCAGAATCATCATTCTCTACCAAACACGTCTCCAAGACCAATAAATCATATTTACTATCTTTAGAATTCCTCCTCTTTTGGAGAGTAGTGGGGTCAGTATCAGAACCTAAATAAGCTCCAAGTTCCATTTCAGAGAACACTTCTCGTCGATGAACTTTAACAGAGTCAGCAACAATTACTTTCTCTTCCTGGAGTTTAACTTGGGAACTGACACTTGGTTTTGTCATCCATCCCTTTGTGCTCTAAGAACTGACATTCAAACAATTCTTGCAACGAGTCCATGATCTCACGTGCAATGACCATGTTCTCAACCCTTTTGACCAAAGCATCAGGTACACTGGCCAATATGTGAAGTTGGGCCAATGAATTAACCTTCATCCACACCTCATATGCATTACAAACACTTCACGGTGCATCAAGGGTCGGGACTTGAGGACACTCCTCAACCATGAAAACTCGAGGTTGTTTACCACGAAATACGTTTTAACGGACTCTTTCTACTGTATGAAATCGGTCAAACTAGAAGCATTTAACGGAAAATCAAACATGTTGCTGAAAACACAAACACATTGACCTATGTTGGGTTTTAAGCAAATACTCGTTGAAAAATATACAACATCCAATATGATTTAGCAAAACTAACATGAACCCCATGTGACATCTAGTTTCGCAATGATGCTTCAAAGGTTTAGGACAAAAGCCGCCGAAGGGTGGGCAATTTGTCCCTCATTTGAATTGAGACATTCTCAACCATCCATTAATACCAAAACAACTCTTGCTCCTATAACGACTAGTCATCATTGATTTGGTCAAGAAATCATTAACATACTTAACAATTTCCCATAAGTGTGACCCATCATTTTAGGCCCTAGAGTACTGATGCGTTGGTTTATCATGCGATGATATGTGGATGCGATGATCATACAAGTTTTCCTAACAAAGCCCAAGTATAAGCCTTCTTAGGGTCCTAGTAAGTTCAGGGTCGAACACAGGGATTACTAAATAGATATGCGACGAATTCTCTGATTCTATTGCGGTAATGATAAAGGAGTAGATGGTGATTTAATTTAGATTTTCTAATGCGATGAAATTAAATGCGGAGCGATGAAAGGGTGGTGGTGTAACAAGTATGCGATGAAGGGGTTGAGAAGAGATTTAGCTAACATTTCTTAAGATCTTGTACAAGTCATGCGATCATGCTATACACAAATATTAAGCACTACATTTCTCAATGCATAATGCCACATTTCCTATTTTTAGGATGCATGCGATGTGTATAGAATGTAGCAGATAGAACTTATTTCTAAGTCTCTACTCTTGCTTATGCGATCTAATTCGACTCTCTCAAGCCTAGATTCTATCTTTAGACTACTCTCTCAAGTACTCCAAATGATGAATGACGCATACATAAGACAAGATGATCGCATGAAGTGCATAGCTTAAGTCATGTTAGCTAAGTACTTCTCAACCCATTCACAAATTTAGTTACTCATGCATGGTGTGGAGAGACTGAACATAAATCGAAATGAAGTTTCCATTTTTGCAAATAAGGTGTTGAGTACAAAACAATAAATGGAGTGAGAAATATCATGTCAGGTAAGCAATGTCTTGCTTTCCATGGCTTTTTACACTGCTCTTTATCACTTCAACTCTGTTTCGATTTGTAGAATCTTGCTCTCACAAGGGTTGGGTGTCTCTCTTTCGTGCTGTTTTCCGGCAATCTTTCAACCTCTTCGAAAATTAATTTATTTTCAAGGATTCCCTTCCCTCGGCTTCGCCTCGCCTCCTCACTCTCTATATCTTCTTCTGGTTTGGTAGCATTGGGTATTTATAGATTTCAAGGTGAAGTAGCTCTTCTCACTAATGATTGCAAAGATGGGCAACATTAATTTTCATACTCTGTTGCGTCATCTGAAAGTCACCAGAAGTTCAATGCATTTGCAATGGTATGGTTTTTAACGGTCGTCAACTGTATTTCAGAATTGACCGTTATTAGCTTTACGTCCCATCATGATTTATTATGTTGTCGCCTTTATGTAAGGTCTTTATGCGATCGCTTTTAAGGTACTTCTTGCGATCGTAAACTCAAGTGCACTATCGCATTGTATCCTTGGATCGTTATTTCTGACGCGCCATCGCATTGTACCTGCACAGAATAATACAAATTAACTGCTTTTATGCGATGAGCATTAGCGATCGCAATTTCTTTTAGTTTAGCACATTCAATCATAATATTGCCTATTTCCACATCGTTTTCTCTCATTGTTTTTAATAATTTGAGCTTTAATAACTTGTATTTCTACCAATTATCACACCCCCAAATTTAAAACAATGTTTATCCTCAAGCATAAACTAAAGATTTCTTCAAAATTTTAATCGCCTTCACCCTGCCTAGGCTTCTCATGGTGCCTTATTCAAATTATTTAACCGATACCTTATTAATTTCTATCCTAATTTCTTCCTAAAACATTTCTAACCTTTAAGGACCGCGGCCTTAATCTTCAAAAAAAATCTTCTCATTTCCAAGACATCGCGTGATTTATTTCAAACTTTACCAAACCGTGGTGTTCAAGTGATTTTTGGCCTTCGCATGATTCAGATATTCGTTTTATGATCTTGCGCTGATCCGAGTACCCAACCTTCGTTTTGGCTTACCCCCCGGCGTCATACGGACATCCAACTATGAGAAAGGCGCTCTTTTCAATCAAAACTCATGTCCATCTCTTTATTTGGTAGCGGAGTTGCGATCATTTAGCTTCTGTGTTGATCACGATTCCCATCTTCGTTTTGGCTTGCCCCCACGGGTGTCATGCGGACATCCAACTACGAACAAGGTGCTCTTTTCAGTCAAAACTCATTCCCATCTCTTTATTTGGCAGCGGAGTTATGATCCCTTAGCTTTTGCGTTGATCACAATTCCCACCTTCGTTTTGGCTTGCCCCCATGGGTGTCATGCGGACATCCAACTATAAGCAGGATCCGATCTCAACGTTATATAATTCTTCTTTTTTAAAAAAAATTGAAATGAAATGAAGTTAACAAGGCTGAAAATAACACCCTCTCCCCAAGACATCGCGTGATTTATTTCAAACTTTACCAAACCATGGTGTTCAAGTGATTTTTGGCCTTCGCATGATTCAGATATTCGTTTTATGATCTTGCGCTGATCCGAGTACCCAACCTTCATTTTGGCTTACCCCCACGGGCATCATACGAACATCCAACTATGAGAAAGGTGCTCTTTTCAATCAAAACTTATGTCCATCTCTTTATTTGGTAGCGGAGTTGTGATCATTTAGCTTCTGCGTTGATCAGGATTCCCATCTTCGTTTTGGCTTGCCCCCACGGGTGTCATGCGGACATCCAACTACGAACAAGGTGCTCTTTTCAGTCAAAACTCATTCCCATATCTTTATTTGGCAGCGGGTTATGATCACTTAGCTTTTGCGTTGATCACGATTCCCACCTTCATTTGGCTTGCCCCCATGGGTGTCATGCGAGACATCCAACTAACAAGTAGATCCGATCTCAACGTTATATAATTCTTCTTTTTTAAAAAAAATGAAAATGAAATGAAGTTAACAAGGCTAAAAATACACCCTCTCCCGCTCTTCACCTCCCCCCCCCCCCCATTAACACAGCAGCAATGTCCTCATTGCTGAAGACAAAATAATTCATGCGATGTACCCAGAAAATTTTGTAAAAATAGTTTTGAAGAAAAGCTGGTAGACCACTAAATTTTAGAAATATTTTGTGAATTGGTCGGAATTAATCTGACGCTAGTTCATGCGGTAAGAAAAGAAGCATAAATTTAATCATTGAAGTCATAATGGGCAAGGGGGTGATGCGGCGACCAAATAAAGCAATCAAAAATTCAGGATTGAGTCAAACGAAAGAGAACGTGATAGTAGAATTCAGAAATATTAAATTGAAAGTGAGAAGTACAAAAATGAAATAAGATGAGGCAAGGAAGGACACAACCCCCAAATTTAATCTTTCGCCCACATCATTTTGATTGTATCCTTTTCTATGATGGGTTGATTCTATAATTGCGATGGTTGATTGAACCAGTCGCGTGTTTTAAGCCCATCGTATTGCTCCATCGCAATCATTTATTGTGAATAGTATGATGAAATCAAAAAGATTAAAAGTATGAAAGAAAGAGTTGACAATCATAAAGAGTAGTAACCATGCAAAGAGTAGAATAGATTCTTGAAAGAAAAACAAAAAAGATACTAAAAAAGGATATACTTCGTCCCTGATGAATGTATGCCGCTTATCATCGCAGGAACTGAGTGTTTCTTCTTTATTCTGGCTTAGCCAAGTCAATGGAGGTTTTCTGGATCACGCCTGTAATCTTCATTCGTCCAGCTCTAGTAGCTGAAGTTTTCTCTCCTTTCCTGCAGCCTTAAGATCAAAGTTAAGTTTTTTAACTTCCCACATCGCCTTATATTCCAGTTCCAACGATAGATGACAAGTATTTCCAAACACCAATGCATAAAGTGAAATGCCTATGGGTGTCTTATAAGCAGTTCGATATGCCCATAAACCATCGTCCAGTTTCATAGCCCAATCCTTCCGTGACGGGTTCACCACCTTCTCTAAGATTTACTTAATTTTCCTATTAGAAACCTCTACTTGTCTGTTTGTTTGGGGGTGATATGCGGTGGCAATCTTATGATGGATATTATATTTGCTCAACAGTTTGTTAACAATGTGATTCACAAAATGGGTCCCTCTGTCACTTTTTATGGCATGTGGGGTGCCAAAACGAGTGAAGATGTTTCTCTGTAAGAACTTAGAGACTGTTGCTGCATTGTTTGCAACGCATGAAACAGCTTCAATCCATTTGGAAACATAGTCGACGGCCAATAGAATGTATTTATGACCATTTGACGACGGAAATGGTCCCATGAAATCTATACCCCGACGTCGAATAGCTCCACCTCCAATATGATGTTCATTGGCATCGCATTTTTTTCCTGAAATGCTTCCAGTGCGTTGGCAGTTATCGTATTTCATGGAGTATTCTCGTGAATCCTTAAATAGAGTGGGCCAGTAATACCCACATTGCAAAACTTTTACCGCTGTGTGTTGTCCAACGAAATGCCCTCCATAGGATGATTCATGACATTGAAACAGTATGGGCTGGAAAGCAGTCTCTAGAACACAGAGTCTCAATATCTGGTCTTGTCCCCTTTTGTAGAGATTTGGATCGTCCCAGTAGTAAAATTTGCATTCATGAATGAGCTTCTTCTTTTGATGGGATATGTAGTTTTCAGAAAATTGTTTGCAGACCAAGAAGTTGACAATATCTGCATACCAAGGTAGTTCTTCAATCTTAAGCAACTGCTGATCAGGAAATGAGGCGTTCACCTTCGACTGGATGTGATCCACTTCAGGATTCTCTAACCACGATAAATGGTCAGCGACCATGTTCTTTGTTCCCTTTCGGTCAATTATTTCCATTTAAATTCTTGGAGTAAGAGAACCCATTGGATTAATCTAGGCTTCATATCTTTTTTGGTCATCAAATATCTTATCGCCAAGTGGTCTATGTGGACTATAACTTTTGATTCCAACAAGTAAGGTCTGAACTTTTCAATCGCAAAAATTACCGCTAAAAATTCCTTTTCGGTGGTGGTGTAATTCGCCTACGTAGAGTTTAATGTTGCTAGCATATGCGAGGGGGTACATTTCTTTGCTTTGCCAAGAACTTACCCCCATCACATATCTGCTGGCATCGCACATTAGCTCGAATGGCTTTGCCCAATCGGGTGCGATCAGAATTGGCATTGTAGTTAAAGCATCTATTAGTGTTTTGAATGCGCTGAGGCAGTGTGGATCAAAATCAAAAGGTCTATCAGCTTCCAACAACGCATTCAACGGTCGAGCGATTTTGGAGAAGTCCTTCATAAACCTTCTATAAAACCCCGCGTTCCTAAGAAACTCCTCAAACCTTTCACATTTGTTGGAGGTGGAATTTTTTCTATAGCTTCAATTTTTGCTTTATCCACCTTTAGCCCATTCTTTGAAACCTTGTGCTCAAGCACAATTCCTTCTTTGACCATGAAATGGCACTTATCCCAATTCAACACCAGATTAGTTTCTTCACATCTTTTTAGTATTCTCTCCAAGTGTTGCAGACAGATTTCATATGTTTGCCCATAGACTGGGAAATCATCCATAAATATTTCAACTGAGTCTTCAAGGTACTCAGAGAAGATTGCCATCATACACCTTTGAAACGTACTGGGCGCATTGCATAGTCCAAAAGGCATACGACGAAAGGTGAGCATTCCATATGGACATGTGAACATGGTCTTTTCTTGATCCTCTGGTGCAATCATAATTTGGTTATAGCCTATGTACCCATCAAGGAAGCAGAAATAGTCATTCGCTGCTAATCGGTCGAGCATTTGATCAATGAAAGGGAAGGGGAAATGATATTTTTATGTTTCCGTGTTGAGTTTCTTGTAGTCCATACAAATCCGCCAACCCGTGAGGGTTCTCATGGGGATCAATTCGTTGTTTGCGTTAGGGACTACTATCATCCCACCCTTTTTGGGAACACATTGCCCGGGGCTGACCCACGTGCTATCTACGATGAGGTAGATAATGTCGACATTTAACCATTTAATGATTTCTTTTTTAACAACCTCTTTCATCGCAGGGTTTAGTTTGTGTTGAGGTTCTATCGATCCTTTCTGGTTTTCTTCAAGCCAAATTCGATGCATGCAATACGTTGGGCTAATACCTCTGATGTCTGCGAGCATCCATCTAATTGCTCTAATATATTTCTTTAGAACACTGAGCAGTGCAGTTTCTTTTTCTTCAGGTAACGCGGAGGATATGATGACTGGTAAGGTTTCATTCTGGCCAAGAAATACATACTTCAAGTGGGTTGGTAGAGTTTTTAGTTCCAGTATAGGTGGTTGCTCTAAAGAGGGCTTCTGTGCTTTTCTTTCTTCATCCAAATTCAGCATTTCTTCATTATTCAATATCTCTGTTATTACATGGCAAGTCTCTATGGATGTTATCGCATCCTCTCTTTCTTCATTTTCTTCCTCGGACACCCAATCTTCAATGCAGGTGTGTTCATCATCGGAATCTGTTAAGCTTTCCTCATTTGGGAACTTCATTGCCTTGATAATATTAAACCTGAGCTTCTTTCCGTTGATGCTCATTGCGATTTCTCCCTTGTGTACATCTATTTGAGCACGACCAGTAGACAAGAATGGTCGTCCAAATATGATTGGAACATCTTTATCCACCTCATAAACTAGGATAATGAAGTCTGCAGGTAGAATGAATTTGCCTATTGTTACCAAGACATCCTTTAATTTTCCTTTAGGGTGCACCAAGGACCTATCTGCGAGTTGGAGAGTCACCGTTGTGGGTGTTAGTTTTCCTACATTCAATCTGAAGATTGAAAGGGGCATTAAGTTTATGATTGCCCCAAGATCGCATAATGTTTGACCAATATAGATTCCTTCTATTGAGCAGGGTATTGTGAAACTGCCTGGGTCGTGCATCTGATAACTTATAGAAATACAAGTTATTTATACTGCTTTATTTAGATATTGTGGCCAAAAGAAAGGAAAGTTGCATCAATTGTAGAGAAATTAGCTAAGAAATGTGAGAATTATACATTGTCGTCAATACACCCACTGACACCATTGCGATGGTAGAAAAGAATATTTCAAGTCTATTTTGCAGAAAATCAAGACACCGCATGCGTTCATGGCTCAAGATAATCTAAACAACGCATCTACGTCGCATTGTGCCCATCATTCAGAAATGAATAGACAATCAACGCAATGACAGTGCATGCGACAATCGATCAAGAGCTAAGCGATCAACGCAATCTCAATCGCATGCGGTAATAAAAAATAGCACTGCATGCAGGCAAACGATCGAAGATGCAAAAGAGCAACGCAATTGCGGAGGATCCAGACACGTGTACAGCTAACCATTATGCATTTCTGATGGGATTGATCACGTAACAGAAGGAATATTCACTCCACCATTTTCGGAATTGCCATAACAATAAAGTGGGGTCCACACTGCAGAGAGTCAAAGCTGAGCCTATAAATAGCCTCTGAAATTCTATTGGAAAATATACTTGATACGAGCATATTTTGATATTTGTATATTGAGAGAGAGACTGGTCTGAAGAGCCTGATCAGAGAAGATCCGGGAAGATTTAAAAGATAAGGCCAAGAGGTGAGTCTCAGGGTAAATCCTTTCAATCCCCTCCGTTGAAGCTATGTACTAAGGTCACTTCTACCGGACGAGCAAGCCTGAGAGGGAAGCTCTTCTCTTCATCCATTCCATACACTGGCAAGCAAATCCACCGTCTAGATCTGTGTCAAGACATTGGCACGCTTCTGTATTTGTTTCTATCTCTTTATCATCAATTGTATTCATCTTCTTAGTCTATCATTCATACTATGTATTAGACGCTAAATCTTAGTATTGAATGTCATGATCATTTCCATCTCTATCTTTCTATCTATTTCCGTTCATCCGTAATTTGCTTTCTCCACGATGTTTACTTAATCCCTTGATAATTAGCATGAATCTAACAAGTAAATTAATCTATGTTAAGGAAATAAACATATTTAGCTAAAGCATGCTAGACGGCATCTTTACCTGTGAGAGCAAAAGTGAAGATGTCATTCCTCCTATCGAGAGAAAGTTGGAAGAATGCGTTAACTAAAGCGAGAAGTACTTCTAGAGATGGAAGCAACCTTGCGTTCATTACGTTTATCCCTGTTTCACCACAGAGATGTTGGAACACGGCCGATCACCGAGAGGTATATGCCAAGGGAAAGTGGAACCGTAGTTATGTCTTTAATGCAATTAATAACTTGCAATGTTTATACTACTTATCTTTTCTATTTCTGTTTCATACATAATGACTTGCCACCGCATAACACGACCCTTTGTATAATCTTCACAGTTAGTCTCAAACTCAGTATCATGTATCTGTATCTTGTATTTTGTATCATAATAGCTTAGGTTTACTTTAATCGCACTTTATTTTATTACCGCAACTTTACTTTACCGAATAATTTTACTTTACCGCAACTTTAAATACTTGTATAAACACAACTTTTATTAATTAAAAAACCCCTGGTCACATATACCACGAACGTAACGCATTAACTAAGCAATCCCTGTGTTCGACCTCGGATCACTTCGAGAAACTTGCGTTGGAATTATACTTGGTTTCAGCATAAGAAAACTTGTGACAACGCATAGCATACTACAAGCAGTCCATTAATAACGCATACATCTAGAAGTAATATCGCATAAAGTATGAATAAGCATATCACAACATTCACATTCCATTTCCATCCCAAGTCAACAAGTTTATGGCAACATGAGCTTGCATGATTCACATTCATCGTTATCCATATTTGTCCACATGCTTATTTCAACAACATCAAATTCTACGTACCAAGTTTATGGCATCATTGCCGAGGATTGCTAACGGTTATTGTTGAGTATGTTTGTGATATTTTGTAGGACAGATCTCTTTGTACTGGTTGTTTATCGCGGAAAGAAGTCTGACGGTTTATGAGTATTTGAGTGATCCAGAAATTCTAAGCTGACCCAGAGATCAGGTGTATTTTTCGCGTAGGAGAACATCAGAACCAGATTAAGCGTCAGAATTTCAAGACCTACGGTTGTGGAGAATGCAAGGTTTGAGAAATGTGCAACGCATTCTCCATAACTGGTGAGACTTCTGAAGGAATTAGATTGTATCTCTTCCCGTACACATGGTGGGATGAGGCAAGGAGGTGAACAATGTCCTTGATGGCATTGCGCAGGCAAGCTTGACCGCCTGCAAAGGTGTGGATTATGGTAATCATGAGAAAATTGTCTTTCAATCCGCATTTCTAAAATCTATATTTAATTGCTTTCTTTATTGCTTTCCTTTATTGCTTTATGCCTTGCGTTATTTACTGCTTATTAGAATTAGTCTTTACTGCTTTACGTGTTTACCTTTGATTTAATTCAATTGTGTATTTCCATGTCATGTTTAATTTCGTTAGTTTGTAGGCATTAGTAGCGTTGTTCTTAAAATTTTTGTGAATGACTGAATAAAACAATGAGCACCGCAAAGTCTTTTCGACTTGCGTTAGTGATGAATTAAAAAAAAAAGGAAAAATAAAATTTAGTATGCAACGTGATGATGGGTGCATTTCATGATAACAGATACACTTTGTGTCCATTATACCCAAATGCATTGCGTTGAAGGGTGTGTTGCGCTCGTATGTATTATTAGCCCATCCTTAACAAAAACGCACTATGTTGAGGTAGTGATGCGCTGGTAGAAATACCAGCGCCCGTCCTCCAGAAATGTGTTGAGTTAAGGGGTGTGTTGCGATGATATATGCGTTGTTGCTCGTCCTTAGCAAAAATGTATTAGCGTTAATGGAAGTGTGGTGTTAATTTTTAATCGTGCACCCATCTGAATCAAATACAAAAGACAACTTCATTCATTAGGTTTTCTTTGTAAAAAAGTTGATTCTTTGATTCTTTGTACATGATAAAATTCTTGTATTGCGTTAATTGTAATTCCTTGTATACTTAGTTAATTTTTAATACAACTAAGTAACAATTCTTTCAAGTATGCGATAGCCTCTGCTTTATCATCCTTTGTCAATTATTTTGATGTTCTTGATCTTTTATTTTGTGTTATTCATTGCGCTGCCATGATGTATAATATGCATACACTTAGTAACATTTCCCACACTTTGTATTTTCTAACCAACACTCAGTTAATTCGTGGCTATAGCACTATTTTACCTTTTATCCTTCAAAATTCTGCTCAAACCTTCTTTTTGAAATTTTGTCTAAGTGTTTGTCTATTTTGTCCAAACAACGCAATGAGGACCTTGTGCATCTCTAAATTTGCTCGTAGTTGGATGTTCGCATGATACCCATGGGAGCAAGCCAAAACGAAGGTGGGTTTCCAAGAATAACGCAATATGAAAAGAGAAAAATGAGAAAGAAAAATAAAAAAAAATAAAAAACAAGAGACAACTTCTCTAAAATCCATGAGTTAAAGTTGAGATTGGCACACAACCGTAGTTGGATGTTCGCATGACACCCGTGGGAACAAACCAAAATGAAGAGTGTAACCATGATTAACAGTCTCTAATAAATGATGCAAAGTTTGACCACCGCATCCAGACACATCAAGTTGTTTTGACAAGAAGAGGTAAACATTCTTTTTAAAACTAGGAAAGTATTTTTTAGCAGAAATTTGTAGTATAGAAGAATAAAGTAGGGCTCTGTTATGAATTTTCAAGGATAGAAAGAAATTGCAATGTTAAGTAATGTGCCTAGGTGGAGCATTCGGAGCATCCAATCGACGCAAAATGTAAGATAGGAATTGAGCATTATTGCCTTAGTAGAAGATATGCTTGAGGACAAGCATATATCTAAATTTGGGGGTACGATAACTTGTAGAAATACAAGTTCTTTATACTGCTTTATTTAGATATTGCGGCCAAAAGAAAGGAAAGTTGCGTCAATTGTAGAGAAATTAGCTAAGAAATGCGAGAATTATAAATTATCGTCAATACACCCACTGACACCATTGCGATGGTAGAAAAGAATATTTCAAGTCTGTTTTGCAGGAAATTAAGACACTGCATGAGTTCATGGCTCAAGATAATCTGAAAAACGCATCTACGTCACATTGCCCCATCATTCATAAATGAATAGACAATCAATGCAATGACAGCGCATGCGACAATCGATCAAGAGCTAAGCGATCAACGCAATCTCAATCGCATACAGTAATAAAAAATAACACCGCATGCGGGCAAACGATCGAAGATGCAAAAGAGCAACGCAATTGCAAAGGATCCAGACATGTGTACAGTTGATCGTTCTGCATTTCGGACGGGATTGATCGCGTAACAGAAGGAATATTCACTCCACCATTTCTGGAATTGCCATAACAATAAAGTGGGGTCCACACTGCAGAGAGTCAAAGCTGAGCCTATAAATAGCATCTGAAATTCTATTGGAAAATATATTTGATACAGGCATATTTTGATATTTGTATATTGAGAGAGAGATTGGTGTGAAGAGCTTGATCGGAGAAGATCGAGGAAGATTTAAGAGACAAGGCCAAGAGGTGAGTCTCAAGGCAAATCCTTTCAATCCCCGCCGTTGAAGCTCTGGACCAAGGTCACTTCTACCGGATGAGCAAGCCTGAGAGGGAAGCTCTTCTCTTCATCCATTCCATATGCCGGCAAGTAAATCCACCGTCTAGATCTCTGTCAAGATGTTGGCACGCTTCTGTATTTGTTTATATCTCTTTATCATCAATTGTATTCATCTTTTTAGTCTATCATTCACACCATATATCAAACGCTAAATCTTAGTATTGAATGTCATGATCATTTCCATCTCCATTTTTCTATCTATTTTCGTTCATCCGTAATTCGTTTTCTCCACGATGTTTTCTTAATCCCTTGATAATTAGCATGAATCTAACAAGTAAATATTTGTGTTAAGGAAATAAACATGTTTAGCTAAAGCATGCTAGACGGCATCTTCACCTGTGAGAGCATAAGTGAAGATGCTATTCCTCCTGTCGAGAGAAGGTTGGAAGAATGCGTTAACTAAAGTAAGAAGTACTTCCAGTGATGGAAGCAACCTTGTGTTCATTACATTCATCCCTGTTTCACCACAGAGATATGGGAACACGGCCGATCACCGAGAGGTGTATGCCAAGGGAAAGCGAAACCGTAGTTATGTCTTTAACAAAATTAATAACTTGTGATGTTTATACTACTTATATTTTCTATTTCTATTTCATACATAAAGACTTGCCACTGCATAACACGACCCTTTGTATAATCATCACAGTCAGTCTCAAACTCAGTATCATGTATTAGTATCCTGTATCTTATATCATAATAGCTTAGGTTTACTTTTATTGCACTTTATTTTATTACCGCAACTTTACTTTACCACATAATTTACTTTACCTTAACTTTAAATACCTGTATAAACACAACTTTTATTAATTGAAAAACCCTCGGTCGCATATATCACGAACGTAACGCATTAACTAAGCAATCCCTATGTTCGACCTCGGATCACTCCGAGAAACATGCGTTGGAATTATACTTGGTTTCAGCGCAAGGAAACTTGTGACAACGCATAGCATACTACAAGCAGTCCATTAAGTAGTATCGCATAAAGTATGAATAAGCATATCACAGCATCCACATTCCATTTTCATCCCAAGTCAACAAGTTTATGGCAACATGAGCTTGCATGATTCACATTCATCATTATCCATATTTGTCCACATGCTTATTTCAACAACATCAAATTCTACGTACCAGCATCTTTGGTGGGATTCTAGTATTGGATTCTTATGTCAATGCCACCGTTGTGAATCTTCTCGTGCCTCTCTTCTTTGAGACAATGTCCTTAAAAAATTTGGCATACACTGGCATCTACTCTATTGCTTCTATGAATGGAATATTGATGTGCAATTGTTTCAATATTTCCAAGAAGCGATGATACTAACTTTCATTATTTTGTTTCTTTTTCAGTCTTTGAGGAAGTGGCAGTAGTTGTACTTTTAATGTTTCATGGCCTGGAGGCTTTTAGAGGTGATCGCATCTTCTGGTTCCATAGTCTCGGACTTCTTTAACTTAGTTTGCGATAGAGGTTTCTTTGATTCAATCACAGGTTGCTCCTTTGACTTCTATCACCACTTTTCCACTTCTTAGGGTGACTGCTTGGCAATGTTCTCTCCCTGTATTCCCCGGATTGCGTGGAAGCTCAGTTGAGCTAGGCAATGTCCCTTGAGGTCTATTCTTTAGCTCTCCCACAATTTGTCCTATTTGAATTTCCAAATTGCGAATGGATGTAGTTTGGTTTTGAAGGACCGTTTCATTCATTTCGATGTATTGTTTCAACAAGTTTTCCAAGGATGATGAAGATGGTGTTTGAGAGCTACTAGTAGCTGCTGCTGTTGTCCATTAGTTCTATGGAAAAATCCTGGCGGTCCTTCTCTCTAAGCCATAGGCTGATTACCTTGCTGTTGGTTGTACTCCCAAGAAAAATTAGGGTGATTTTGCCATCCCAGGTTGTAAGTGTTTGAAAAAGGATTGTTTTTGACAAAGTAGATTGATTGAGGATGTTGTGGACATTCCTCAAAAGAATGTGATTCTTCACATACAGCACAGCTGGTGCTTGTTTGCTCTATCGCGTTGATTTGCCCATTTCAAGTTCCTGAATTGTTTATTGTGATGCCTTGCAACAAATTTATCATCGCATTCATCTGATTTTGCAATGATGCGATGGCACCATTACTCGCATTATCTTCTCTGAGTTTTGTTCTTTGATTGCTTTCTTGCCAATCTTCGTGGTTTTTTTAGATGCGATCAAGAATGTTCTTCGCTTCATCATATGTTTTCTCCAGCAGACCTCCTGTTACTGCCACATTGGCAGCTGTCTGCGATGCAGAATTAAGTCCATGATAGAAAATCTCCAT
>NC_052349.1:7262618-7313656 GCF_009727055.1 Benincasa hispida | reverse complement strand
GTCCATGATAGAAAATCTCCATTTGGAGGCAATCCGACAATCCATTGTGTGGGCAGTCGCGTACTAGTCTCTTGAATCTTGCCCATGTGTCACTGAGCGATTCATCTTCTTCTTGTTCAAAATTGGTGATCAATTTCCTCCTTCTAGCATCCTCTGTGGGAGGGAAATACTTCTTCATAAACTTCTCTACAACTTGCTTCCATGACGTTATCTCTCCTGGTTCGAGAGAGTAAGCCCATTTTCTTGCTTTATCACACAGTGAAAATGGAAATAACGTGAGTCAAACCTCTTCTGGGGAAATATTAGGGAACATAAAAGTGTTGCAAATTTCAATGAAGTTTCGTAAATGGGCTTGTGGATCTTTACCACGCTATCCTCCGAACTGCCTTACCATTTGTATCATTTGTAACATTACTGGATTCATCTCAAACCTTAATCCATTCAATGTTGGTCTCATGATTCCTGGGGAGAAATCATACAAGTTTGGTGATGCATAGTCCCAAATGGGTCTATTGCGATCATTTTCCAGTAGGATAGGATTTGTCATCATGTTGTTTTCATTTGCTACTCGTTCTTTATGTTGTTCAACCATTCTGTGAACTCTTCCTTGTCGTTACGTTTGTTTCTCTGTCTTTTGCGAAAGGTTCTTTCAATCTCTGGGTCGTTTTTTAGCTTAGGAGTATGTCCTTCGCTCATGCGATGCTTGCTTCTTCCTTCACAGATGGAATGGCAATACAACAAAGTTCGAAATCTGCAAAGATCAAAGAGGTTTGATGTTAGCGCAATCTATACTGTAATCCCCGGCAACAATGTCAAAAACTTGATGTGTTGGTTTATCATGTGATGATATGTGGATGCGATGATCATACAAGTTTTCCTAACAAAGCCCAAGTATAAGCCTTCTTAGGGTCCTGGTAAGTCCAGGATCAAACACAGGGATTACTAAATAAATATGGGACGGACTCTCTGATTCTATTGCGGTGGCAATAAAGAAGTAGATGGTGATTTAATTTAGATTTTCTAATGCGATGGAATTAAACGCAGAGCGATGAAAGGGTGGTGCTGTAAAAGTATGCGATGAAGGGGTTGAGAAGAGATTTAGCTAACATTTCTTAAGATCTTGTACAAGTCATGCAATCATGCTATACACAAATATTAAGCACTACATTTCTCAATACATAATGCCACATTTCCTATTTCTATAATGCATGCGATGTGTATGGAATGTAGCAGATAGAACTTATTTCTAAGTCTCTACTCTTGTTTATGCGGTCTAATCCGACTCTCTCAAGTCTAGATTCTATCTATAGACTACTCTCTCAAGTACTCCAAATGATGAATGACACATACATAAGACAAGATGATCGCATGAAGTACATAGCTTAAGTCATGCTAGCTAAGTACTTTTCAACCCATTCATAAATTTAGTTACTCATGCATGGTGTGGAGAGACTGAACATAAATCAACATAAAGTTTCCATTTTTGTAAATAAGATGTTGAGTACAAAACAATAAATGAAGTGAGAAATATTAAGCCAGGTAAGCAATGTCTTTCTTCCCGTGGCTTTTTACACTACTCTTTATCACTTCAACTCTGTTCCAATTTGTAGAATCTTGCTCTCGCAAGGGTTGGGTGTCTCTCCTTCGTGCTATTTTCCGGCAGTCTCTCGACCTCTCCAAACATTAATTTATTTTCAAGGATTCCCTTCCCTCGGCTTCGCCTCTCCTCCTCACACTCTATATCTCCTTCTGGTTTGGTAGCATTGCGTATTTATAGATTTCAAGGTGAAGCAGTGATCTGTTGTGAATTGTGATGTGATTATGGTGTGAGTTTGCGGTGATATATTATGCGGTGAACATGCAAGTTTTCCTAATAAGACCCAAGTATAAGCCTCACTAAGTTTCCTGGTTAGTCCAGGGTCGAACACAGGGACTACTGAGTAAATATGCGACAGTTAATTTTGATTTTCTTGCGATGGTGAAAATAANAAAAATTTGATGCGTGAAATTATGATGCGTTAATCTATGCTATGCGCGGCAAGTTTTCCTAATAAGACCCAAGTATAAGCCTCACTAAGTTTCCTGGTTAGTCCAGGGTCGAACACAGGGACTACTGAGTAAATATGCGACAATTACTTGGATTCTCTTGCAGTGGTGAAAACAAATAAGTTGGGTGGTGTTTTGGTTAAGAAAATTTCCTATGCGGCGAAGTTCGAATGAAGAGTTGATGAAATCGAGAGTTATAATGAGTATGTGATGAATGGGTTGAGAAGGGGTTTAGCTAACACTTCCTAAAATTACGTACAAGTTATGCGATCATGCTACACACAAACAACAGCACGTCATCTCTCAATGAAAATGCCATAATTCCTATTTCTAGTACGCATGTGATGTACACGAAAATGTCAATAGAACTTATGTCTAAGCCTCTATTCTTGTCTATGCGATGATGAATGATGCACACATATACAAGGTGACCGTATACTATGATATCCTATTTCTAGGGTGCATGCGATGTGTAAATAGCGATAGAACTTATGTCTAAGTTTCTATTTCTTGCTTATGCGGTTTTAATCTGACTCTCTCAAGCCTAGATTCTAATCTGACTCTCTCAAGTCTAGATTTTATCTTTAGACTACTCTTTCAAGTATATCTAAAGGGTGAATGATGCATACATAAGACAAGATGATCGCATAAAATGTAAATCTTAGATCATGCTAGCTAAGTACTTCTCGACCCATTCAAAAATTTAGCTACTCATGTGAAATGTGGAGAGATTGAACATAGATTGAAATGAGAATTTCATTTTCTATAAACAAAGTGTTGAATACAAAATAACAATGGAATTTAGAGATAAGAAGCCCGGTAAGCAATGTCTTTCTTCTCGAGGCCTTTTGCCCTGTTTTTTTCACTCCAAAACTGTCCAGATGAATATTCTTGCTCTCGCAAGTGTTGGCCCTCTCTTTCTTTATAGCGCTTTTCGACAGTCTCTCGATCTATCCGGTAATGATCTCTCGACTTCTTCGTCTCTTAGCTCGTCTCCGTCCTCTAAATCTAAGTATGAGTATGTACGTAAACAGACTAATGGCTCTCTAACTTATTCTCTATGATATATCTTGTTAACCCTCGTTACAATGGTGACCTTCGGTATTTATAGAGCTTAAGATCAAACAGCCTTTCTCTCTAACAATTACAATGATGGGCGTTCATTAAATCTCCTACTCTGATGCGCCGATTAGTGGTCACCGAAAGTCGAGTGTACTTGCTACAATGTGGCTCTAACGGCTTATCAAACTAAATTCGAATTCAACCGTCATCAGCTTTTCGTCCCATCGTGATTTATTGTGTCGTCACCTTGATGCGCAGTCTTTATGCGGCCATCTTTTTTAGCAACTTCTCACGATCGCATGACTTTGCGACCACAATCTTTCAAGCGCGCAGACGCCCAATTCCTTGGATCGCAATTTTATTTGCGCCAATGCATATTTCCTGCACAAAATAAGTAAATTAACTGCTCTTATGCGATGGGCGCATGCGATCGCAATTTTCTCGGGCGCTTTTGGACATGATATTGCTTATTTTTACCATCACATTCTCTCATTGTTTTACTTATTTGAGCTATAATAACGTGTATTTCTACCCGTTATCAAGCAGCTTTTTTCACTAATGATTGCAAAGATGGGCAGCATTAATTTCCATACTCTGTTGCGCCATCTGAAAGTCACCGAAAGTTCAATGCATTTGCAACGGTATTGTCTTTAACGATCGTCAATTGTATTTCGGAATTGACCGTTATCAACTTATTTATTATGTTGTTGCCTTTATGTAAGGTCTTTATGCGATCGCTTTTAAGGTACTTCTTGCGATCGCAAACTCAAGTGCACCATCGCATTGTATCCTTGGTTCGCTATTTTCGACGCACCATCGCATTGTACCTGCACAAAATAACGCAAATTAACTGCTTTTATACTATGAGCATTAGCGATCGCAATTTCTTTTAGTTTTCCACATTCAATCATAATATTGCCTATTTCCACATCGTTTTCTCCCATTGTTTTTAATAATTTGAGCTTTAATAACTTGTATTTCTACCAATTATCAAGTTTCACCCCAAGCAACCAATCTAAGGGGAAAAATCCGATTGGGACAAAAACTAAAGTGACCCTATCCATTTCTAGAGTTCACCTTGATATTGACCAACTGCACAAAACTCATCCGAAGGGGGACGCTCCCAGGGTGCCACGAGGGAGTGCAAGAATGATCTCACGGTGTGAACCAATGAAGGAGACCGCAGGACGTGTTAACACACACCCTTCACCCACTTACTATAAACACTCTCTCCGTCCACCTTGATATTGACTCATGCAAACACCATCCGAAGGGGGATGCTCCCAGGCCACCACGAGGCCAAACATGAATCTCATGGCGTGAACATTCAGGGAGAAATGTGAGTGGAATCATTGACATATCATATATATCTCTTCCTCCCACTGAGTATTTTATAACCTAGGGTTTAATTTACTTAGAAAAAACACGGCTAAGGATTTTAAATAAGTGACTTTTTAGGTTTGTCCAAGAGTAACTTTTACCTTGGATAGTTGAACAACTTTTGATCATCTTCCATTATACTCTTTAACGGAGTCTTTGATCGACTGTCGCATGCTTGCAAAAAATCTATCTAATTCTCCTTTCCAATTCTGTCAACTTAAGTACCCCAGCCTAGATAGAGCTCGCCTTAGACAAAAGGTCCCTTATAGATAGATTTAATACAATTTTAATCTTTTATGCCAATCAATTTAATCCTATTGATTTTAGGTCTATTTCAATCCAATTTTAAAACATGAGTTCGCCTAAGTTCGCATGCAACTCTTTCTTATTGATTTTAGTTCTAATTTCCATTATAACGCTTATAACATAAACAACCAAAACCATGCACAATGCAAAGCAAACACATACAAGACATTCATAACGCTTACAAATTAGCCTAAGTGTCATGCTCCATGCATTGTTCACTCACTGCTACTTTTATATAACACTTATACAACCAAGGAATGAACCAAGCAAACATGCTTTCATTCACCCTTATACTATAACGCTTATAATATAAAGATGATGCATGAATATGCTTATTGCATGCATAAATATAACTCTTATATTTCATGATGTATGCACATGCGTTCTTGTAATTTTATCATGTCATATTATACCACTTATAATATATTATGCATGAATAATTGCACAACCTAAGATGGGTTTTAAATCTATATGTCATATACTATTCCATATAAACCACATACATCATGTATATTAAGCAAAAGTTGATGAACCAAGACAATTAGCCTCAAATCCTCAAAACCAAAGCTAACTATTACAAATAGCAAAGAGTTTCCAGTTCAAACAAGCGAATCGGGTCTTGAATTGTCCGGGCGAAGAAACGTGTCTCCACTGATCGTGTACCAAACTTCTTGTGATCGCCTACACGAAAGAGTAAACGTTTTACTCAATTGTTTACTAACGCTTCTTGAGCTAAATGATCATTTAGCAACGATCGTGTACCTTTACTATGCGATGAAGCATGAGGCACGCGATCATGCAGCGCACAACAAGCAACATAAGCCTTAAACAATCATCTAAATGACAACTATGTGGTGAAGCATAATCGTCTAAACGATCACTGAGGAGCGTTAAAGTATTGTATACCGCGTGATCGTGTAGTCAGTGACTATGCGATGAAGCATGCTAACTACACGATCGTTTAGTATGGTGCCTTTTATTAAACGATAAGCATCAAATGCTCCCACTCGATCGTTTACCTCCAATGTCCACGCGATCGGGTAGCCAACACTACATGATAGAGCAAACAGTTTACCCTCATTTAGTAAAGTCTACACAATCGCACAGACCATTTCTACACGATCGTTTACCTTAGGCTACACGATATGACCAACCCTCGGTCTTCTTTCTCGCTGAGAACCGCATTTCCATGCTTTAAAACTTCATCACAAACGACTCAACAAACTTAAACACTTTGAATTACATACTGGTTACCTTGGTATTTTCGGTGTGAGAATCCAAGAGATGTAGGCTCTGTATGAACTTTGTTAGAGGAAGAGGCTAGAGGAACAACAATCGTGTAGACGATTGAGCAAGTAGAGATAAACATAGTATATCGTATAGACGAATGCTCAATCATGTAGAAGATGGCAGACTATCGTATAGACAATGCCCTGCAATCGTTTAACCATGACTAACTAAGTAAACTATCGTATAGTGACATTCCATAATCGTTTAGTCTCTCTGTGAGCTATCGTTTAGTGAAACAAGTTTACTTGATAGCATTTTCCATGAGTTTCTTTCTGAAAGTAGCAACTACCAAAAATAGGAAAACAGTTTTCTTTTTATTTCATGGTTACTATAAAACCACCAATGACCTCTCAGTCAATTGGTTATTAGAGAAAAATAGATAATTATCAAATAATTAATATTATTATAAATATATATGATAACTACTTACCATATTATATTTATAACCTATAGTTTTAATATTATTATAAATATATATGATAACTACTTACCATAGTTATTTTTCTATTTTATAGTACTTAATGTAAATCATATTTACATTAATTCTCCACTTGATGTATCTCATACATCACACCAATTATATCATATATAATTGAATTTTCTCTTGTCAATTTGAACATTTCAAATCAACCCCAAGAACTGATTCTCAACTTGAATCCATTAAGCTACCAAGGGGACCTTATGGACCTGTAGCTTGAAGCTCTAAAGGTACGTGAATAATTGACTAAACACTTTAGTCACAAGATCCACCATCCGTTAACTGTTGAGCACTCCACTAAAGACCGACAGTTGCACTCTCCTTACTATAGATATATTTTTTGTCCATATCAACCAATCAACAGTGCGATAAACCTTCACAGATCGCTCATAAATACAGTTGGACCAATTTACCGTTATGCCCCTATAGTTACATCTAACTCCTTAAGTACCACCGATCCCTCTAATGAACATAAGTCATAGTCCTACTATGACTGAGTCTTCTCTTCCAAAGAGAAGTTGTGACCATTATGTTCAAGACCTGGAATCAGCTATTAAGGGAGCAATCTATCTACTTACCCCTGCTTCGGGGAATGAGTGAATTTCATCTTGTGTAACAAAGTTTTCAACTCCTCAATCAGACAAATCCCCAAAAAGGTAGGCTTGTTGAGTTGGCAATCTGGCCACTCTCACCCATACTAATCAAAGGACCATCCTCAAAGACATGAGTTCCCAAAACGCTCAGGATTAAAGACATGTCACCTATGGTTGTTTAGGTGGGATGTAAGTCTCAAGTATCAATGGCATTATATAAAGAGATGAATCATCTCGCGGTTCGATCTTATATAAACTCTTTGTATAAGACACCCCTACTCGCATGTCTCCACATGAATGGTCAGGATTTGTAGTAGTTCACAATACTTGTAAACCTCTACAAAGTGGGTTGTATCTGTAGTGTCACCAGAATCAGGTATCCCTCCTTAATCTTTATACTATAGACCTTTTTAGGTTATCACTTAAGACATGATCCATTTATATATCTCATATACATGCTTAAGTTTTCATACAATAAACATGGAGCTTTGTTTATTGTAACAAAAAGGTTGGATATGGCCTTAAGGTGAGTAACTCTGACATCTCAATAATTTGTAACAAAAAGGTTGGATATGGCCTTCCTTCCCACAATGGTGACACCATTTTTTAATAGACTAGTCGTGAGCACACGGGGGTCTCTTGGTTGATTTATCCAAAGGACCAGACATCATAGTATCCTTGGCTAGAACAAATATTTTAAAGAGATAGTAATAGAATGTCTTGTTTGTTAGTAATATTTTTCCTACAAATATTCTCCTTTAAAGATCTACTTTTCAATCTTTCTGAAACCAATGTCTTGTTTGTTAGTAATATTTTTCCTAGAGGAAAGAATTTTTTTCAGATTATCTATGCCAGAGTTGAGCATTCAAACTGACTTTGTCATATTGTCAAGGTCTCCCTTGGTGATTTGCAGCTCTTTCTTTAGATTAGAAATGGTACTAAGTAGGTGACAGTTATCATCAAGTTTCTCATTTCTTTCCTTTTGGATAGTTAAGACTTTAGAGTCTTTAATCCACATTTGATAGACTTCCTCATATAACAATTTGCCTTGAGTGGAGGAAGATGAGACCAATAAAGGCCTTAAATTAGGATCATCAGAATTAGTAATGACACAATCTTCAGGAAAATCAATGGAAAGACTCCCTACAAGAGCACAAACTTCTTAGTCTGACTCACTGCTTGAGTCGGTTTCCTCATCATATAAGGTAGCTGAGAATCCCTTTTTTTTGTCTTCTGAGAAAATTAGGGGCATTCTGCTTGAAAGTATCCAAACCCTTCACACTCTAAACATTTAAAGCTTCTTTCACGAGAACCTTGACCACTACTACCTCCTTTATCATTTTTATTTTGCATGTTCATCTAATTACCAGGCCTTAGAACATTATTAATGATGGTGTTACTCATGTCTTTGACATGTGGGAGAGCATAATGACCTTGAGAGGAGGTATACTTGTCCCAACATCTAAGAGCCTTATTAAACTACTTTGCCATAAAAGATATGGATTCTGCAAGATTCTCATCAAAATATTTGGGCTTACATGCTGAGCTGTCATCATCTGTAAAGGATTTGAGTACAATTCTCTTGAACTTATTTTATGTTTTGTCACCTAAAGTCATTTCAAATGTTCGTAGAGATCCAAACAACTCATCAATTTTCATTGTATTGATATCTTGCGCTTCTTTGATAGCAATAACCTTCATATCAAACCTTTTGGGGAGAGCGTGAAGAACTTTACAAACTAGTTTCTCTTCAGACATTTTTTTACCAAGAGCAAAGGATTCATTTACAATATTAAGAAGACAAACACTAAACTCAAACACATCATCACGCATTTTTAGATATTCAAATTTCGTTGTCAAAAGTTGCAACCTTGATAGCTTTATTTTCGACGTTCCCTCATGAGCCATGGCAAGAATCTCTCATGCTTATTTGGCAGTAACACATGTGTTAATTAACCTGAAAATATTCTGATCAACACCGTTAAAAATAGCTTGCTCGTGAGTTTCCTATCGAGGCTAGATCTTCTTCAGTTCAGTCATTCTCAGGTTTTAGAGTAACACCACCATTTTTATCTATCATAGTTAGGTGTGTCCACCCATTGAGAACCGCCTTCCATGATTTGTTATCTATATATTTAAGAAAAAAAATCATACGAGTCTTCCAATAGAAGTAGTTAGGACTAGCGGTCAAAATGTAGATCCACCTTCTTTGATCGACTCTATTGAGGACTTAATAAAGACAATCAACTTGCTCTGATACCAATTGAAATAAAGAAGGATGAATCATAATGATGTCGTAAGCCAAGAAATATGTCACAAACAGAAATAACGACAACTGGGAGAGGTAAGAGAAAGACAGAAAACACATAAATTTGCTAACCCGATTCAGTGTAATCACATCTACGTCTGGGAGGCCCTGTGCCTAGGTGAAAGGAAATTCACTAGTATGTAATTTAGTTCTAAAACATGCACATCAACTAAAATTACATAAAGTTGGCTTACACATAACTGAATTACTAATGAGATAGTTAGGCTCCCCCTAACATCAATACGCTCTTCAATGAGTCTGCAAAATTAGGCTCCCCTAAAACTGTTACCGCAACAATGATCTCACCTTCTGTAGCAAATAAAAAAAAAATGATGAATGTAAAATAGTAAAAAAATTGTAGTAAATAGTAAATATTGTAGCAAATGAGGGTTTTGAAATAGCGTTGACTGTAGCTAATTGGAGGTTTTGAAATAGTTTTTACTTTAGCAAGATGTGGTTAGTATATTTTGATGATAACCCTTGCCCCAAACGCCCCCAAAGAATTCAACATAAAATAAAATATTATCTACCAACTACAGCAATAACAATTTTGAAACCAATGACTAAATAGAAATTAGATCTAAAATCTTATACAAGTTAAAAATCCTAAATCACAAGTGTCCCATTCAAGGAAGTTATTTGAAATGCAAACTTGGTCCCATATCATCAAATTAAAAATTACTTCATATATACATCAAATTAAGAAAAAAAATAAAATTCAAATGCAAAACTGTGCATGTAGTTCCGTACATATAATTGCTTCATTTGGATTACTCTAACTCATCATGTTTCAACCCAATTAATTTTCTCCCTTTCCTTTTTCATTTTGTGTTTAGTTTATTTTATTTTTCTCATTATCTTAGACTATTTTCTTGGAGAGAGAAAAAAATGTGGAGTATCCAAGAAACATGTAATGATGTAACTATTATTATGTTTGTTTAAAGCATTCTTTCATGATTATTCTTCTCCTTTAGATTAGAGAAGGAAGCAAAACATAATGGTATAGTTTTTTACTATCCTAAACAACTTGAATATATTTTAACTAGTTTGATTATATATAGTTTGGATCAAAATATCAATGGATCGAATTTCTCATTTCACATATTTTTTAACTAAACAAAAAAAAAATAGAAATTACTAGCCAACTTAAGTATAACTCAACTGGTTTAGACACATACTACTGACCAAAATGTCATAGGTCTGAATCTATCGTTTCAATACAACGATTAAAAAAAAATTCATGATTCAAATACTTTAGTACAAAATTCCATTAAAATAAAATTTAAAAAGATGGGAAAAAAGAACTATATGTAAAGTTACACAATAAAATTATGTTTTTATAGTTCAAATTAAATGATAATAATAATAATAAATAGTCTATATTAATAGCTACATAGTAGAATTATATGCTGTACTAAAAAAAAAAAAAGAAAGTAAAATTACATGCTTATAGAACACAAATAGTCTTGTCTTATTCTCTTCAAATTGTACAAAAGGTTTCGATTCTTATATCTTACGTTTATTTTTGTCCTTATACTTCTAAAATAATGATTATTTTAGTTCATTCATTTTTCATTTTAATCTAGTTTCTTTCCATTAAATTTTGGTATGCACACTTCATTCATTAAATTTGTTAAAATGTAATCATAAATTTGTAATTGAAGGACAAAAATAAATATTTAAGAGATAAATTAACCAAAATAGTATTTTAAAAAGAAAAACATATTACGATGTATTCTTTTTTATTTTTTTCGTTGCAGAATTTTACCGACCAGAACCAGTTGTGACAAAATTGTGAGAGAGATCACGTGGGATAGTGGATAAACAACAGAGGAGGGATTTGGGCCTCTATTTGAACTGCTAAAATGGGCTGGGCCCATCTTTTCAATAATTTCCTTTGTACGTTGTATTGGTGGGCCATAAACACCTGAATACGTTGAAAGTGATTGCCAATAGAAATACCAAAATTTAAAGTTTCATTTAGAAAAATGACAAAAGAATTTTAAAATTATAAAAATAGTAAAAAGAATTTATATAATAGAAAATACTAATTAGTAAATGACAAAACTACCCTAAAACAATAAAATTAATTACAAACGAGAATGTAAAGATACACTACTTCAAAAACAACTCGAATTCCACAAATACACCCTACCTAAACATTTTAGAACCACAAATTCACAATATTTAAACATTCCATAAGCAAAAATTAAAACTTACTCAAAATGGTCTAACGCTGCCTATAGAATACGTGTATGCGAGGGAAGATGACAACCAAGCAGTGAACGTCAATAAAAACTTATGGATGTCTACAATGATAGACTTTCTCCAAGGTGAGAAAGAGCAAAGTTGCTTGACCAGTGAAGTTGTTGTTAACAAGCGAGTATTTGAAAGAATTACAACTTTAGGACGAGACTATCGGGAATGTGATTGCATTTGACATCAAACCAGTTGTAAGGAGTTTCGTCATCTTCATTCTATGTGACCATTTTGCTTATAGGTTCCTGAGAGCTAGCTTTAAACACTATCAATCTCATAATGTCATTGTTGAAAGCGATATTCAAAGAGGAAACAAAAGCAAGAAACATGTGTGCAAGCGAAAAAAGGTTGGCGACCTGACGAGGGTGGTCGTCAAAAGTTAGCCAAGATGATGGAATTCAATAAAGAGTTGTTGAACCAATGATTGCAAACATGAGATTGAAAAGGAGAAAAAAAGATTTGGGAGAGAGTTAAGTGAAGAAAATGAAGATGAGATTTATAATTTTTTGTTATTTGATGATGATGACGACGATGATAATAATAATAATAAAGATATTAATATTAATATTAATAATAAACTAAACTATATATATAAAATTTAATTCTCATTTATAAGTTTCTTTTTAAGTACAACAAACTATTTTTACGTGATTCTATATGAAAAATTAAAAACATTGAAAATATGAAGAAAAAAAAAAGAAAGAAAAATATCAAATTAATTTGGTAACAAATTGTATAAAATAATGAAAAAATATTTATATACAATTGAATTTGTAACCGACATTTAAACAAATTGAAAGTTAGTAGAAAAAATCAAATTTGATAATAAAAGATCAATTCAAATATAAATTGGAGAGAGAAACCATGCAGTTTTTGTTTATTGTGATTAATTCGATAAGTAGTTAGATAAAATCTAATTTGATAATAAAATATAAATTCAAATATAATTTAGGAGAGAAAAATTATCTTCCTCGTTTATTTAGAATTACAGTGTACTTATCACTCTATTTTCATTTAAGCTTCAACAATTACATGGTATTTATAACATCATCAACCACAAAATCTGCAAAAACAACAAGAAATGATAAATTTTAAATGAATACTTATCTATTTAAATGTCAAAAACAACAAAGTCTAACTCATTGTAAAGTCATAGAAAAAATAGCAAGATTGCAAAAGTAAATACTTATTTATTTTTAAAAAATAAAGATTAATAGTATGATAATATAATAAGATGATGATGAATAAAAGTCGATTAAAAAAATACAAAAAATGATCAAATTTAAATGAAATATATAATTTGTTAGATGAAAATATATATAAAATATTTAGTAAAATCCTAATAAGGATAAAAAAATTTAATATGAATTTAAAATAATAAAAAAAATAATAAAATAATGTAAAATCTAAAGATATATTATAAATTAAAATCAAAATGGTGATAAACAAATTAAAAATTGATTAACTCTGAATATTTTTTTAAAGTTGTTAAATCAAATCAAATCAAAACAGATGACTAATTTGAATCAAGGGGAGAAAAATAAAGAAAAAATTAGTTTATTTTAAATGAATTTGTGAATTAGTTATCAAAATCTAATTTGAATATTAAAAATAAATTCAAATTCCAAAAGAAGGCAAAATTACGAAACGACACCCATTTTTAGTTTTGAAATTGGATCGATTAGATAATAATATGATTAATTTGTTTATTAATCAAGCTCTCTAATTATATTGTATTTATATCCCGACTATTAATCAAACTCTCCACTTACACTGTATTTATATATTGTTCATTAATAAAACTCTACACTTACATTGTATTTAATATTTCAAATATACGAATCAACTAAGGACAAATCAAGTATTATCAAAACATCAGCTAAAATAGTGACTAAATATGAAATATATACAATTGACTCTAATAACATATACAATTTAAACCTTAAAAAATATGAAAAAATATTGGTTAATTTATTAAGAATATGTATAAAATAATGAAAAACAATTCAAACATTTGAATAATTTAAAATTTAATTAGATAAATGAAATTCGACAATATATAGATATTTAAAATATAAATTTGGTAGAAAAATCTAGATATTTAATTCAAGTGAGATTAATTCGTTAAATAGAATCTAAATAAATAATAAATGATGGTTATTTTGAGCAACGTGGTTATTTTTAGTTTCCACACTTTTCATATAATTGTAGTTTCATCAATAATAAAACCTACAAAGGATTTAAAAATTCGTAGTCGTGTGCATGTCATGTGAATTAACATAAATCTTATTATTTATCGGTCTTGTCATTTTTCAAAATCAAATCCTAAAATTTATCATACTATTCAATGTCCCAATCATTACAGTCTAGCCCAAATGATTTACTCGTGACATGGAGAACAAAATACAAGGATTCTAGAAATAATTAAATTATTTCCAACAAATTTGATTGAATTTTCATTTTTATAAGATTATATATATATATATATACCTGGGTGAGTTATCAGTAGGATTAGATAAATGTGAATGTTAGGATGTGAAAAATAGGGATATTTAAATTTTTTTAAAAAAAATAATAAAAACCAAAAACAAGGCCCATTAGGCCCATTTGACAGACAGAAAAAAGTCTCAAGTCTGACAAACAACTAAGGGAGTAATCAGATGGACCATACCACACTCGTGAGTACCATACACGCCATTATAATTTCCACGTGGAACAGCAAATCCCGTTCAGGAACTCTTGGTCTATAATAATAATACCATCCCCAATACATCAACAAATCAATTACATGCATGTATGTATACACATACACCGATGTAGATCGGAGAATCAAACCATCTCCTTTTTTTAGGACGAGAATTTGATTTTTGACCCATTGATCGGTGAGGTATGTTTTGATTAATTGAATTATGCTTACATATAAATGTGTAATTTTGAAATACAGTTATTTCTGATTTAAATGGTGAGTTAAGTTCAAGTTAAAAAATAAAAACGTTTTTCTAAGTTGTGATTAAAAAAATGAAGTCCTTATTCAAATTTAGACTAAAAAAATTGTGTTTATTAATAAAAGAATAAATTTTACCATCTAAAGGTTGGCGTATAATGTTACAAATTTTATATATATAAGTAACTACTTTTTAGCTAACACCGATGAAAGAAATTAGTTATCAACTAAAAATGGTTAGTGAGAGTTGAGGTTAAGTTTGGAACTAAATCACCCAGGTTAAAAAAAATTTAAAAAAATTACAATCATACAAATATACGTAAATTTTGTTGATTGATCTCTCCTTTTACGAGTTGGACTAAAATGCCACGAGTTTTTGGGCTTTAGTGGGCCGACTTAAAAAATGGAAAGATTGGGCCGAGCCCATTTATCACTAACAGCCCAATGTTACTGCATTGACATTTGTCACAAAAACAAGCACCCAAAAATATAGAATTTACATTTTATTCTATTTTACACTCAAATTTGATCTAAAAAAAATATAATAATAATAATAAAACTCAAATTGGTTGGCAAAGTAATGCATATTCTTCCTATTTATGTCTGTTTGATTCTACAAAGTTTCACAATCTTTAATATATATATATTTTTTTTACGTCAATGTTAAAATGAGCTTAATTCGATAATAATTGGTTTGACCTTTTGTCATTGAGATCAAAGGTCCAATCTCTCATATTACAATTGTTGTGCTAAAAAAATGATAAAGACGAATAATTAATGGATATAATTACTCTATAGTACTTGAAAGTGATGGAATTTTAGGGAGAAATTACACAAAAGTTGAAATTTGGTTATTTGTTGAAATGTGTGTACTTTACCAAATTTGTTTCATGTTTGATCGTGTACATTGATCGAGCTTTATTAACTTTTAGATTTTTTATTTTATTTTATTTTATTTTTGAATTAGTAAGTTTTAAATAGAATGGTTTAACTTGACTTCCATTAAAATTAGTGAATGAATTCGACCAAAATTGATTAAGCGTAAAAATTACAAGATTTACAAGTATAAGGTTCAAATCAACAAACTTAAAATTTTATTAAAAAAAATTATTGCAATATGTCAAAGTTTAGGTTTTGAAATTATATCTCATCCAAGAAAAGATTTATTGTTAATAAATATGAGTGTTCAAATAATACAATCACTTGAACAATTAAACTGAAACTGCGTCCGCTCTCTTCTTTCTATCTCATCTCATTTATGTTGACACTTCCTCCTTCCATCTCATTCATGTATATCACTCACTCTTGTCTTTGGTGCCGAACTATTGACCTATAGTTTTGATTCTCTGTTATTAGAAATAAAGCTTGTATTTTGTGTTATTCTATGATGATATGATTTGATTGTACTTAGGTTAGATGAAAAAAAAAGATTTTGTGTTAGAATTATTTGTTAGACATATTTATATAATAATATGTTTAATTAAAGTATGAGCTATATATGTGGATTAATAATTTATCACATTGGATTATTTTATTGGATTGGGTCGTGATCTAATTAATTAAGGTCCTAGATTCCTAATTGAGTATGGACTTAATGGATAGAAGCCTATTCCTAGTTAATTAAGGTTTAATGGGGACCCTAATTAAAAACCTTAGGGCTATGGTCTTCAATATACCAAAGCAATAAGCACTCAGTCTTTCTTAATTCCAAGAGAGATCCCAGTTAGGGCATTTGGAGTTTTGGTTGAGGAAGACAATAGCCGCCACTTAGTCATCATCAATCTTTCAATGGAATCCGGTATGTATATATTCTTGACAATTTGACATGAATGATTCTAGGGTTTATCTATTCAATATAGATATAAAGTATTTATGCTAACAAGTGGTATTAGAGCATGTTTTTCATGTTACATTGTTGGTTTATATTTGTGTTCCATTGGGATTGTGATTCAATTTTGATTTTGGTTAAAGAATTAAAGAATAAAGTTCTAAAAAAAAGGAAAAAAAAATTGAATCCCTCATTGTGCCATAACAATTTTATGAATTTGATAATGGAATCCGAAGATTGTGACTTATGTGCAATCGAAGGGTTATTGTTGGAGTATTCAATGAATTTAGTAGATTTTCTCAAAAAAGTAATCAAGATTCATTGGCTATAAAGAAAAAATAATAATAAAATAAAGTACATGTGTTCTTTGGTTTAGTGGGTTTCAATTAAAAAAAAAAAAAACGCATAGTGCAGAAACGACCATTTTTTTTTATAAGTCTTTATCATTTAATTATGTCAACGGAATCCGCAAACGAATACTGTGTTGACTGCTGTTTGGAGATTAAAATTTGCGGTAGAGAAAGAGAATAATTTTGTGAAATTTTGGTCGGTGTTTCCTGTTTGATTTTTCCGGTGATTCTTGATCTTGATTATTGATAATTTAGTGAATTTAAATCTAGCTTTTAAATTAATAAGGTTTTTGAATTTGAATTTAAAGTTTTATTAGTGATTTAAGTCAAGATTTGAATAATCATGTTGTGGATTCAAGATTCATTGATCATGCTATGGTTTAAATTTGATTGATGATATTTAGTGATATTCACATGTTTTGTGCATTAGTTGTATTATGTGTATGCAATTATTAAGTGAATATTGGTAAAGACTATTTGGTGTTCTTCCTCTCTCATTTTTGTACAATAATATTATCATATTATTGTGTCTCATATTTTAGATTGAGTTGGTCAAAATAATATGTTACCAAAGTAGCCTCTGTTATCTAGATTAATTTAATTCTAAAATATAAGATGTGCATATTCATGAATTTATGCGGATAATTATCGGCCCAAAAGAAGATAATTATTTGGCCAAATTGTGGATATGTATGTGGTAATGAGTATGTGGCAATTATAAGGATTGCTCATGTGAAAAATAGTCGGTCCAGAGAGGCTATTTTTTGACAGAGTTAATTGTTAGTACTTTGATTAAGTACCATTTACAGTTGGTGTTTTTGCCCAAAGGCTGGACATCAATGTTTGTTAGGTATCTTGTTAAAGGGGCACACCACATATGTGAAATTATTTTGTTATATTTTAATTGTGAGCATATGTTTTATTATTTATTGTTTCACTTGGTCTTACTCAAATATCTGGAAATCTAGGTTCAATCCCGATTTAGAAGGAAAGCCTAGAGATACTTCTCGGGTGTATGGATTTGGACCTTGCATTAAAGACCGATAAACCTACTTCTATTGAGGAGCAACCAAATACGGCTAATATAAAGAAGTGGAAACGGTCAAATCGCATGTGTTTGATGATCATTAGACACTCCATTCCAAAGTCTTTTCGGGGCTCTATCACGGAAAGTGAAAATGCCAATAAGTTCCTTGCTCAAATTGAGAAATATTTTGCTAAAAATAAAAAAGGGGAAGCAAGTAGTCTTTTGACTTCTTTAACTTCTATGAGGGATAAGGGCAATGGAAACATAAGGGAGTACATTATGGAAATGTCCAATCTCGCAGGTAAATTAAAGGAACTTGATATCGAGATAAATGGAAATTTACTCGTGCATCTGGTACTTATCTCTCTTCCTGCACAATTCACTCAGTTTAAGATAAGCTATAATACTCAAAAGGATAAATAGAGTATTAATGAGCTTATCTCACAATGTGTGCAAGAAGAAGATAGGATTAAGAGAGAAAGGACAGAAAGTGCTCATTTGGCAACATGCTCTCGTGATAAGAAGAAAAGAAAATTTGTGGATATTGCAGAAGGGACATCTCAGCAGAATAAAAACAGAAACAAGCTACTAAAAATCCTTGTTTTTTCTGCAAAAGGAAAGATCACTTCAAGAAAGATTGTCCCAAGTACGCCAAGTGGCGTGTAAAGAAGGGTAAACTTCTTACTTTGGTTTGTTCTGAAGTTAATTTAGCTTCTGTACCTACAAATACTTGGTGGGTAGATTCTGGTGCTACTACTCACATAAGTATATCAATGCAGGGTTGCCTGTGGAGCCGGCCGCCAAGTGATGCTGAAAGATTCATCTATGTGGGCGATGGCAAAGCAGTTCCAGTTGAAGTTATTGGAAATTTTAGATTACTTTTAAAAACTAGTTGTTATTTGGATCTGAATGAGACTTTTTTTGTACCCTCATTTAGAGGGAATTTAGTTTCTATTTCCAGTTTGGAAAATTTTGGTTTTTCTTGTTCTTTTGGAAATAATAAAGTTAGTCTTTTTTAAGATTCTAAGCTTATTGGTATCAGTTCTTTAATTGATAATCTATATATGCTTGATTCTTTTACTTCATTTAACAAGATCCTATTATCTAATTCATGTGGTACAGAGCATAAATTAAATGAGAATTCTGCTATGTTATGGCACAAGCATTTAGGTCACATCTCTAAACAGAGATTTCAGAGACTTGTGTCAGATGGAATGCTTGATTCCCTTGATTTAAGTAACTTCAACGTTTGTGTAGAATGTATTAAGGGAAAACAAACAAACATAAGAAAATTAGGTGCCAACAAATGCTTAGATGTCTTAGAACTAATACATACAGACATTTGTGGTCCATTCCCTATGGCCTCTTGGAATGGACAATAATATTTTATTATGTTCATAGACGACTATTCAAGATATGGGTACCTATATTTAATTCATGAGAAGTCTCAATCCTTGGACGTTTTCAAGTCTTTCAAAGTTGAAGTCTCAATCCTTGAACTTCAACTTGGAAAGAAAATTAAGGTTGTCAAATCTGATCGTGGTGGTGAATATTACGGTAGATATGATGGATCAGGTGAACAACATCCAGGGCCCTTTGCCAAATACCTAGATGAATGTGGAATCGTCCCGCAATACACTATGCCTGGCAAACCCAGCATGAATGGTGTAGCGGAGAGACGAAATAGAACACTTAAGAATATGGTAAGAAGTATGATTAGTCATTCTTCGCTACCAGAATCCCTCTGGGGTGAGGCACTAAAGACTACAACATATATCCTTAATAGGGTACCTAGTAAAGCAGTAGTTAAAACCCTTTATGAGCTGTGGACAGGAAAGAAGCCTAGTATTAGGCATCTTCACATTTGGGGTTGTCCAGTCTAGGCCTTATAGGCCTAATGAAAGAAAATTAGACTCAAGAATTATTAGCTGCTATTTTGTTGGGTATTCTGAGCATTCTCGGGGTTTCAAGTTTTATGATCCCACTTCTAGATCATTGTTTGAGACAGAAAATGCTAGATTCCTTGAGGATGTTGAGTTTGGAGGGAGGGAAGATAACATAAGGAAAGTTGTCTTTGAAGAGGAATTGGTTTCTTTTCCTCATGTGATTATAAATGATGTTCAGGCTTCAATTCCCGACTTCATTATTGAACCAATTATAGAACAAGACAACATTGAAGTCCCCGTTGTTGAACCTGAAGTTCAAACTCAACAACCTCAAGAAGTGCCATTAAGAATATCTACTAGAGAGAGAAGAAAAGCAATTCCAGATGATTATATTGTGTTTCTTCAAGAACATCAGGATGATGTAGGCGTAATGGAAGATGATCCAATTAACTTCCAACAAGCTTTACAAAGTTCTAACTTTCAAAAGTGGATAAGTGCTATGGAAGAGGAAATAAAATCCATAAAAAGACAATGACATTTAGGAACTTTTCGAACTTCCATCAGGAGTGAAACCCATAGGTTGTAAATGGATATTTAAAACCAAAAGGGATTTACATGGCAATATCGAAAGATATAAGGCTCGCCTTGTTGCAAAGGGTTTTACTCAAAAGGAAGACATTGATTACAAAGAGACTTTCTCTCCGGTTTCATCGAAAGACTCTTTTGGGGTAATCATGGCACTGTAGCTCACTTCGATTTAGAACTACACCAGATGGATGTAAAAACTGCATTTTTCAATGGGAACATTGATGAGACGATTTATATGGTGTAACCAGAAAACTTTGTATCTGGTAATTCAAAGTCTATGGTGTGCAAATTAAAGAAATCCATCTACAGTCTCAAGCAAGCCTCTCGTCAATGGTATCACAAATTCCATGAAGTGATAACCTCATTTGGTTTTGAGGTGAACATTATGGAAGATTGGGTATATCACAAGTTTAGTGGGAGTAAATCAATCTTTCTGGTGTTATATGTCGATGACATACTCATAGCTAGTAATGATGTAGGTTTATTGCATGACACTAAGAGATTTCTCGAAAATTTTTTTGAGATGAAGGATCTTGGTGATGCTTCTTTTGTATTGGGAATTGAAATACTGCGAGATCGTTCTCAAGATATTTTGAGATTGTCACAAAAGAACTACATTGAAAACATCTTGAGTAGATTTGGCATGAAAGATTGTGCGCCGGGAGATACCCCGATCGCCAAAAGTTAAAAAATTCATTTAGGTCAATGCCCCAAGACCACACTCGAGACTAAGGAGATGCAAAAGGTTCCTTATGCATCGACCATTGGAAGTCTAATGTATGCTCAAGTATGCACGCGTCCAGATATTGCGTTCATAGTTGGAGTGTTAGGCAGATATTTGAGTAACCCGAGGATGAATCATTGGAAAGCAGCCAAACGGGTTATGAGGTATTTACAGAGAACAAAAGATTATATGCTCACTTATCGAAGATCAGAAGTTTTGGAGATCATTGAGTATTCTTATTCTGATTATGCTGGATGTCAAGACACTTTGCGATCCACTTCAGGCTATATCTTCATGTTGGCTGGAGGAGCTGCATCCTGGAAAAGTGTTAAACAAACACTTATGGCTTCTTCTACCATGGTTGCGAAGTTTATAGCATGTTATGAGGCATCCAATCATGGAATATGGTTGCAAAATTTTGTCACTGGGCTGTGGATAGTAGTTGGCATAGAAAGACCACTAAAATTATTTTGTGACAATAAGTCGGCAATGATGTATTCCAACAACAACAGAAGCAACACAAAGCCAAAGCATGTAGACGTAAGTTTCTGGTTGTTAAAGAAAAAGTTCAGAATGGTCAAATTTTGATAGAACACATAGGAACAAACTCTATGGTGGCAGATCCATTGACTAAAGGTTTAGCACCTAAAGTTTTTCATGAGCATGTTGCTCACATGGGTATTAGTCACTTTTCTGATTCCACGGTTTAGTGGGAGTTTGTTATTAAGGATGTTCTTTGACCTTATTTTGTTTATTTTCTATATAGAATAAAGTTGATGGTTTATGTTTTATTATTTGAACTCGTTCATCATGTATGCAGTTTAGCATAAAGTTTTTTAGAATGATCTCATTAAGGAATTTGGACCAGTTGAAAACAGACATGATTTAGATCACTTTGCATGTAGTTTCCATGCTATCCATCCATACTTTATCTATGTCATTGAATGTATTGGAATTGGTGATCAAGGAAGGTTTAGTTACAAGGGTAGTGACGAAAGCCGCCTTGATTCCATGCTAATACAGGAGATGTACCAGATTGAACTAAAGGGGATTTCTATTATTGAAATAACCTGTTTATACACGCCTAAGGTTTATCTGATCTAATTATATACACAGACATAGCCCAAGTGGGAGATTGTTAGACATATTTAAATAATAATATGTTTAATTAAAGTATGAGGTATGTATGTGGATTAATAATTTATGGGTTATTTTATTGGATTGGGCCTATTATGTGATCTAATTAATTAAAGTCCTAGATTATGGATTTAATGGGTAGAAGTCTACTAGTTAATTAAGGTTTAATGGAAACCCTAATTGAACTAGTATATAAAGAGAAATCCCATTGAGAGATCCCAGTTAGGCATTTGAAGCTTTGGTTTGGTTGAGAAAGGCAATAGCCGCCACTTAATCATCATCAATCTTTCAATGGAATCCGGTATGTATATATTATTGACATATGAATGATTCTAGGGTTTATCTATTCAATATAGATATAAAGTTTTTATGCTAACATTATTTGTTTGTTATAAACAACTTTAACAACTTAATATCCAACTCGAAAATGTAACCCAACTCCATTGGATTGCAATTAAAATATATAACATATAAAAATAATAATTTGTATGACTTGCCACTGCTCCACCCAATTGCTTGGCGCCCTTCTGTCCACGCCACGCCACGAATCCCTTCTTGCGTTAACTCTCTTCGTTCCCAGTGGAAATTGCTTTGGCAACGCACAATTTCCCACAAAATTATGAAATCATATATTATGTCTCTGTTTTCATATTCGTTTTAGAGAACCCAATTCATGTTTCTCTTCGATTTCATTCTGATCAACGATTCAACATACAACAACCGCCTCAATTTTCTTTCTCATTCATTCAAATTCGTCGACCCATCTTTCCCATTAATTTGGGGACTCCAACAGCCAAAAAGTCATATGTAAGACGCTTTCTTCTTTGAAAATTTGCGTTTCCCACAATTTTTAACATCGCGAGGAACGGAAATTACTTCCGTGTTCTTCAATCCCAGTTGCAGAGAGGAAGATATGGTGGGTTTGAAGCCGGATTTACCCTCTTGGACGAGTTGCTCATCGACCCGGGTTGAGTTTGAGGGAAATGTTTCTTCTGTATCGGCTTCCATCTTCAGAAGCGGCAAAGAAGGCTCCTCGGAGCAGCCTCACCGTCTCTCTGATGCCAATTTGAGTTTTGGAGAAAGATCCCTTTCCGCCGCTGGAGCCGCCGTTGTTTCTGCCATTCTCGTTAATCCCCTCGACGTTGCCAAAGTATGTTGCATTTCTATGAATTTTGCAATGGGGATTTTCAGTATCGGAGAATTAGGCTCTATGGGGATGCCATTTCTTAGTTTCTTTCATTCTTTTTAGAAGACATAGTAGTTTCAATCACTAATCACTTTACTTACTTCAAACTGTTGCATATTTGTGAGTACATTTGAGTTGATTGTTTGCTTTGATTATGTCTCTTCAGACAAGGTTGCAAGCACAAGCTGCTGGAGTTCCTTATCAAGGGCCATGTCGGATGACAAGCTTAGAATCGAATACGGTGTGTTTTTCTGCATTGGTTTCAATATGTTTTATATGAGACAGATTATGCAATTTTTGGATAATTTTACAATGAGCTGGAAGAGGCTAGGTCCATTACGATTATGGTAACGGTTGTCTCACATTGCATATTGTCTGTGTGGATGCGTACAAGAAAGAGTCTCTTATAGTAATTGTTGTGAAATGTCGATAAACTTTTGTTGGTTGTTCCTTAGGTGATTCCTAATTTGAGATGTTCATCAGTATCGAGCTCACGTTCTCTTGTTGGCCTCGAACCTAATTGTTCTCCAGAGTGCAACCGGTACACAGGAACATTTGATGTATTCAACAAGGTTATTCGTCAGGTTAGTTGAGAGACTTGAGAGACTGATACTAATTAAGATCATCCATAAGTTTCATAGATACAATATTGCTTTCATAGTTTTAGTGGAATGAAGTATTTAATGAAAAGATTGAGCTCTGATTAACCTATGTGAGTTGGTTAATTTCTTTCACACGTCTATTCTCGAATATGGCTCATAGATAAATGGGCGCCATGGGGATCAAGTTGCTTCTAGCTGTACTTATTCTGATCCCTGCGTGTCTTGTTTAGTGTATTTGACATGTTATTTTGTTGTTGAGGGTTGATCAGTTAGTAATAGTATCAATAGCACTAAGAACTGAACTTTTTGCAGGAAGGTTTTGGGAGGTTGTGGCGAGGCACATATGCAAGCTTAACTCTGGCTGTGCCAACCGTGAGTCTTTTTTTTTTTTGTTGGTGATGGCTATGTTTCTCATCTTGACGTTTGCTCCTAGATACTTTTTTTAGCTGAGATCTCTGTTCAGGGATTACAATGTTAATGATTTTTTGCTTCCTCCTGTCTATCCCTGCCAGGTTGGGATCTACATGCCTTGTTATGATATCTTCCGCAATTTGATGGAAGATTTTACCACCAAGAATGCTCCGAATTTGACTCCATATGTTCCGTTAGTTGCAGGATCAACTGCCCGCTCGTTAGCTGTTATATCATGTTACCCTGTTGAACTTGCGCGGACTCGAATGCAGGTTTAGAACTATGCATATTGATCTTGGGTTTATTTATGACCATGTGCTACAAGGCTTATATCATAACTCGAGCTCATAGTTTAAATATTTGTCTTCCTTTCCTCTCCTAGGCATTTAGAGAAAAACAAACTGGCACTAAGCCTCCAGGAGTATGGAAGACGTTGGTTGAGGTTGTCAACCCTATTAGGGGTAATCGCCTTCAAGATTGTAAGTACTTTCACAATACTGTTTGTTTATGATGCTTTGATGAAGAGTTTATGATTCCGATATTTGAAGTACTTAAATTTCATAAAAGTTTAGTATGGTTCAATAAGGTATTGATTCCTTTTCCAACAGTACAGAACTACCGTCTCTTATGGACTGGCCTTGGCGCTCAACTTGTTCGAGATGTTCCATTCTCTGCTATCTGTTGGGCAACACTTGAGCCTGTGAGAAAATTTCTGCTAAGCTGTTTGAGAAAAGCACATTTTAGCTATGGCAATACCTTACTTTGGTATGTTTGAAGATTTTCATTTGTTTTGCTGTTCATCTTGTTTTGCAGTTGAGGAGGAAAATTCTAGGCCTAGTTGGTGAGGAAGCCAGTGCAGCAAGTGTGCTTGGTGCAAATTTCTCTGCTGGCTTTATTGCTGGAAGTCTTGCAGCTGCTGCAACATGTCCACTCGATGTCGCTAAAACTCGAAGGCAAATCGAGGTTCCTGTCTCTATTAAAGCTTCATTTAGCATACAGTTATGTTTTTTTAATTCAAGGCTTCTAATCCCCACAGTTTTTATTGTGGGTTTGCCTTCCCTTTACACTTGAGTTTATCAGAGGTTGATTTTACAGCTGCCATTGAGCTGAAGTTCACTGTCAGTCCCATTGGTTTCAAACCCATCTAACGTATATAATTAAAACCTTCACAGCATCTGGTTGATTTGTGGAACTTTGGTATCTGAAATGGCTAGGAATGATTAATTGAAGTTTCATGTGAAACCCCTTCCTTTTTTGCTGGAGAACAACCGCTATCTTGTATCTTCGGACTTCGAATATCTTACAACCCTTTTCTCTCTATATGGATTTCTATGACTCCACATTACAACCATGTCTTAATTCTTAGTTTAAGAAATCGTAGAAAATTTTCTTCTCTCATCAAAATTTAGGGAGTTTTCCACCCTACCCCATGAATTAAAGCTGCATTTGCATATTTGGTTGTCATCTAGTGTTTCTTTTGGCATTTTGCAGAGAGACCCTGAAAGGGCATTGAATATGACTACAAGAACAACTCTGGCAGAAATTTGGAGGCAAGTAGAAATTTTAGTACCAAGTAGTTATGGTTACTCTTGTTAGGGGTGGCTATTCAAACTGCAGAAACCAAACCGTTTCTAAAAACGTATTGAACCGAACCAAACCAAAAAGTCATTGAAACTGAAAAATGCGGTTCTGTCTGGTTTGAAGAGATTTTGAAACCGAATTAATTCGGTTCAGTTCGGTTTCAATTTTGAAAACCGATTTTGAAACCAAACCGCACTGTTTTAACTAATATATATATTTTAAAAAAGAGTAGAACGGAATTTAAAACCGAACCGTTTTTAATTTAAAGAACACAACGAATTTAAAACCGAACCGAACCAAAATGTTTTTTAATTAAAGAAATATAACATAGATTTTTTGAAAATATCAAAACCGAATTTCAAACCAAACCGGTTTGGTTTGGTTTACATATTAGAAAATTCGATTTGATTCGGTTTGCCACCAAACCGAACTGTTTCCACCCCTAACTCTTGTTAAACAAATCCATTTTGTTACAAACATGATACAATGCTTCTGTTGCCATGAGTTTCATTATGCTTTTCAGATCAAAATTTGATCGACCGAAACTGTTTACTTTGGACAGGAATGGAAGAATCCGAGGCATGTTTACAGGAATTGGTCCCCGTGTCGGTCGTGCTGGTCCCTCTGTCGGGATAGTCGTCTCCTTCTACGAAGTTATGAAGTATGCTTTGTATCACAGACACCCAAAAGAAACGATGATTGAATAGAGGGGAATCACTTGGTATGCCCCTATGTAATTCTCAAGAAATCTCCTTTCCTCAGATTCATTAGGCCGAAGACGTTTGGATGGCTAGACAGCAACTTCTAAGGAAATAAAAACCGGATTTTTTTTTTTTTTTGGTTTCCCCCTCTCATAGTAAATCAACCCCGATCTCAATCTTATATTGTCCATTTTTTTCACCAAACATTTTGTTCAATCACAATTTTAGATGTACATCGAGGAGATGCTTTATACTTGTAATTTAAGTAGATAAATCGATTTTCAGTAGAATTTGGATAAATAAATAAATAGAAATAAATTATTTTGTCCCTATAGTATATATGTTCTGATTCAATTTTTATAGTTTTATTAAGAGTCTATTTAGAACGATCTTCTAAGTGTTTAAAGAGCTTTTAAAGTAAGTGCATGTTCTAAATTTCGTATAAAGAGCTTTTAAAGTTAGTCATTTTAAGCATGTCCTAAATTCCTCAAAAAATTGTGTCATTGTGACGGGTTATCAAGGAACAAGACCTCCCTGTCCTATTACCAACTGATCGCTTGGTAGGCAAGTTGTGTCGATATTCTTAGTCCCTTCATCGAGATCAGTTGGCAATTTTTTCCTACTTGGACTTGTCGACCTAAGTTGGGAGACGAATATGAACGAAGGATTGAAGCATCTGATCGGATTCTGGAGATGAATACCGAAACAACTTGGAATGGGTGTAGGTATAATAGTGAAATCCATGAAAAAGATGATCCATTTTCCTATTCGAATTTCAACGTGCTTTCTTTCTGCTTCCTTATTTTGATTGTTTTTTTGCATTACATCACGGAAGGTTCATTGGCCATTGAATTAAACACTTTACAGAGTTCAATCACAACGTAGAGGTCAAAATCTCATAGAGAAAAAAAAAAAAAAAAAAAAAAAGAGAAGAAAGAATGGTGGCTTCGAATTCTGTCTGTAAATGTCAATCAAACAGATCGGCAGACTTGAAAAGCTTTGCAAAATGGATCCATCCATTGAATAAATTATGACAAGAAAAAGTAATCGAATAAACAATGAATAAATGGAGCAATTGATCAAAATCTACGAAACCCAATATGCACATTCCTTTCAAGCCTACATTTATCACAAAAAAGAGTAAGAAAGTTGGGCCTCGTTCCTTCTCAAACATCCACAAACAGCGCTACATTGCTACAATCCTAGGGATTCAATTGAGGAAAAAGCTGTAGGAAGAAGCATCGAGAGGGTGAATGAGATACGTGAGAACCAACGCCACCAGCATCAGAACGTACGCAATCCCCTGGTCTATGGAGGTCCCTGTTGTTTTTTCACACAAAATTACAAAATTAAGAAACCTATTCTATTCCGTGCCCTAATTCGAAAGAAAGACCTAGATTATTCGATTTCAATCAACAAAGAAGAGAGAAGAAGAGGAAGGAGAATGCGAAGAACGAGAAATCGTAAATGTAGATACCGTCGCTAGCGGGAGCGGGAGCGGGAGCAGGGGCGGCGTCAACGAGCGGCGAAAGAATGAAGAAGATGAGAGCGAAGAAGGTGAAGAGGCCGGAGAAAGCCCTAGAAGTAGAATTGGAGGACTCCATTGATGGATGGTGGTCTCCCTCTCCAGAGGAACAAATTTCTGTGAAAGCTCCGATCAAAATCAAAAAATGTTGAAGGAGAGAGAAGGAGAGTAGTGGGGCGGAGGATAATGTGGTGATTTCGTTTTCGTTTTATATATAAAAAAAAATAGAGAGAGACAATAGAGAAGAAACCGGCAAAACCCACTGTGCCAATTGCCTTCCTATTCCTCAATCCCAATATCAGCGGGCTCCACAATTTCTATTTCCTTTATTTATTTATTTTCTAAATTCTATCTCAAATTAATTATTTTTTCGATAGTTTAAATTTTATTTTGATCTCTAACCTTTAAATCTTATTTTATTTTGATCTCTAAATTTTTAAAAATTACTATTTTAATCATTGAACTTTTAAAGAATGTTTATTTTGGTCTCTTATTAAGATTTTGTCGACTTTTTTTATGAAATTGCATCTAGTATGTGTCGAGCAAAATGAAGGTGAAATAAAATACCAACGACTAACATGCCAAAATATTTAATGGTCAAATTCTTAACATAAAATGACTTTTAAGTTATCCTACGCTTTGCCACCTAATTCAAATTTGAAATCTAGATTTTTTAGCTTGACTAACTTATTTACCAGCCTAATCATCTAAAAATACAAGTTATTTCATCATTTTATTTAAGAATTAATAGATTTTTAATAGCATAGACAAAAGTAAGCACTTTTTTAAAAGTTTATGGACTAGAATAGACGTTTTTTTTAAAAGTTTAAGGATAAAAATAAAACAAGTTTCAAAGTTCAGGGACCAAAATAGAATTTAAATCTTTTACGAATTATAAAATTTTTTTCTTTTCAATTTTCTATTGGTTAACATGAGCATAACTATTTTAGATGTCAAAGTTTGAGTAATTGCAACACTACATGTTGTTGAATTAAAAGAAAAACTTTTAAAAATTAACTTTGCTTAAAATTCGATGTTCAAATCTCTAGTCCATATTTGTACTAAAATAAAACAATCGTAGAAAAAAATTGAATCTTGAAGATTATGACAAATTTTATATGTAGGTTAGATTGGTGGGATTTGTTCTTTTATTGTCATATAAAACTACATAGGTACAATTCAAATTTAATATGATAAATTTGATTTTTAAAATTATTTGATAAAGAATTTCAAAATTGATCTCCAATTTATTTTCATGTTAAGAATATTGCAATTTAAATGGAAAAAAAAAATTCAAAGTTCTACCTAAATTACTAAAATTACTATTGTTGTGGAGAGCATTCAATTTTATTTTATTTCTAATTTTAATTTTATTAGTACAACAATTAAAATTAAAAAAATTAACTTTTAATTTCAAATGATGAATACTAGATTTTTAGATAAAATGAGCTTCACTCAGTAATATTAACACGTATTCCGTCTCTAAAGATCGGAAGTTCAATAATGGTTGACGGAAAGAAGAAAAAAGGCACTAGACTTTTAATTTATTTGGTTAAACCATATAAAATTGTATTGAATTTTTGGAATTATTTTGATTAGAAGGCCATGTGATGGGCCCAAACTGACAGTCTGTCCAATTAGTTGGCACCCATTCATTAGTTAATCAAAACTGTGCATAAGTGGGTCCCATCCCGAACCTTAACGTTTACAATTTCAAGTTGCCAACTAATATTAACGGCTATATAAAGCTTTCTTGTTGCATTATACCTATACTTCAAAGGTTTAATTTTTAAATACTTTCAATTTTAGTTTATTCATATAATTATAAAATATCTTTTTTTATTTTTAAAAATCAACCATTTTTATCCATACCGAGTAGTAAAAGTACAATAATCAAAATGAATCCTTTAAAAGTCTAAAGAATTAAAATAAACCAATTAAAAGTATAGAGATTAAAATAGCATTTATTCCTATTTTGAAATGTTCTTTTGTTACTTCATATGGAAGATAAGCAATAATCTTTTTACATTGATAAAGATCTTTCTACTTAATGTTACACCTTTTTTTTTTTTTTTTTTAATTGAGAAATATTGTTGGGATCTGATGTCAATCTCATCCTCTTCTTGATTATTGTACTAGAGATTGGAATTCCATCCATTTGAATAGGATAAAAAAGGAATCTTGAGTAGCAATTTCACTTTTATTAGCTATCCCAACTTATCATCTAACTTAAAATTTACATTAATTTATTTTAATAGATGAATTTTTTTGAAAATAACTAAAATCATTCTTCCATTAATAATCAGCGATCAGGTTCAAACACTCTCTACAAACCCACTCAATCATCAATCTCAAAAACCAGTTAGAGATTACTCCCACCATCCCATTCATTCAATATGCAATTTGAAAATAATGGTCCATAAAAATCAGTATATGTTTCAATCATGGACGTAGACTGCTCTTTCCTCCAGCCAACCCTGCATTTCGAATAGATTTTATATAAAGCTTCTATTACACTGAAGAAAACAACAAAACAACCTAAGCCAAACAATCCCTTTAACCCCACAAGCCAGGCAACATCTGTCGGTATTGTCATTTATGGATTCTCCATAAAATAACACATTTCAAATTTCAAAATTCAAAATAATCAATTGACAACCAGACCGGCGAACTGTATGAAGCAATATTATCAGTCAATGGAGGATTGGGAATAGGTAATACCTGGCAATCATTCTATAACTGAATGTTTTAGGTTGGAACAGAATGCCAGTAATCTGCAAGTGAGAATGGAATAATCCTCAACCACTGTTAACAACTTGAAGGAAAAGTTCAAGATTCTCAATCAAGCATGGGGTCTGTAGAATATGGCACACAATCTCATCACATGCAATGTTAAAGTAAGAAAGGCCTACCACATGTGGATGGTAGGATGAACAATGCTGTTCTCAACTATGATGCCAATGCCACAAGCCTCACTCTTCATCACACAAACGGTCCCAAAACATACAAACAAAAGACACCTCATTGACGCAAATGGAAGACCTAAATGGATTGCGTGTCGATTAGAATAGTGGGAGTCTGACCCCTACGTTAACAAACCAATACAGAGAGAATCTGTATTTTCAGATTGTATAGTTAATAAAAATAAAAGACAAAAAATCACACGGGTACAACCTCCATTATCATGACCTGCAGTTAGGAAATTCAAGCAGTCAATCATCTAGGGTAGTATAAAGGAAAGCGCTATCACAAATGTATGGACTTGTCACTGACTAAAGGCGAATATGGTAGGAGTAACAGTTAAGCGACAGCATAATACAAAATCTAAAATTAGTTGTCTTTTTGTGATTATGTGTGCATGCGTGCATATATGTGCAAGGGTGTATGTTTATTTGGGTCTAGGTATTGGAAAGGGGCGGATTTCCATATGAAATATTAATTTATACTAGTGCCATATACGCATATTCCTTCTAATGATTAAATAATGTTTGTCCAGCTTGATCATATTTCTCCACAAAAAGAACTAGAAATTGATACCGAAAGGATATTTTCTTCCATATATTTAAATTCTAGAAGACCAGCTGGCAATTTGTCACCTTATAAATTTGCACGTATCTTCAAAGATATTTTGCAGTCAAGGCCATACTTAGGTCGGAGGATGCCAATGAACATATCAGACTACTAGGGTTAAACACGCATGGAACAAAATTAGAAGTCAAAGCATCCTCCGTTGCAACCAAAAATAAATCCATTGCACCTTATTTGTCTTGTCAGACGGCCAAACTTGGGTCTGCTGTTCCCGATGCATCTCCCTCTCCTGTAAGAATCTGGTCGGGATCCTGCATCATAAAAGAATATATAATTGAGTTTTATTCTTCGTTATTCTTCGTAGGAAATGAAGCAGTTTGAAGATATACAGGTATACTGACCTCCATTCCCCATTTGATATAATCTGGCGACTCACAAGCCTTATATTCATCAACCAAACTTTCAATTATATCCCTTGATTCATCAAACTCGGAGAGGTCATTGTCCTGTCCAATGGTAATTGTTTGTTTCGATTTTAGACTTTGACCGATTGAACAATTCATGAGGACAGCACAAATCCACTAGACCAATCATGTAGTGTACACAACACGGCTTGTCTTAACTAATACATGATTAACCAAAATTTGTTGTAATATTTATACATGACATGAGATGTCAACCAGAATGGATAAACAATTAAACGTCTTAACTACTACAAGATTAACCAAAATTTGTTACAATATTTACTCCTGACACAAGATGTTCAACTAGAATGAATAAACAATAAATTTTCAATTAGAGCAGAAAATATGGGAACAGAAATATTACAGCGAACATTGGGAACTTCCGATAGTTGTCAAGAAAGGCTTGCTTCTTTCTCAACTTCTCATACTGGCTCAAACACTTGCTAAAAAGGTGCCGGATGCTTGTATGGCTAGCTAACATAAGACCACTGACCTGAAAATCATTTCTTCTAGTGAGCATTTAGAAATAAAACAGATGACTGAGATTGAAATTTAGAAATAAAGAAAAGCCAAGACATTAAATTAATACAGACTGAGAGGAAGTTAAAAAGGGATCTGTAGTGTCTTACTCTATGGGCAGTTTGGACATATGGTGATTTCCGTGAGAGTGCAACCTAAAACGAGCCAGCATATATGTTCTTATGAATCTACACAGAAAAGTAACTATGAAATTGGAATATCAAAATATACTGATTTTACTGTTGAAAGAAACCTGAATGCTGGCAGGGCCCCACTCAATAAAATTCACAAGCTTTCTTTCACGTATCCTCTGCAAACTTTCATGAACCTGTAGCATAATGAAAACATCAAAATACATCCATAGCAAACTTGCAGTAAACCAATTGTTTTTCCTTTTTCTATTTCAAGCGGTTTAATCATCAGTACCTGTGTAGGGTCCACTTCTCCCTGTATGATATTCAATATTGATATGTATTTTGCTTGACTAGCTTCTTTTGTTCGAGCATATGAGGAGACCATAATATTTTTTGTCTGTAAATGAGCAGAAAATGTCATAACGTCAGATGAAAGGCACAAATTGGGGTTTTTCCCCCTTAAAAATAAGATCAACCAAAAACTCTTACCTGCAGAAGTCTTCTCATGACATCAAGGACAGTTGTTTTCCTGATCACATTAGCCTGAAAAGAAGATCCACAACTTTGATTATCCATTGCTAGAAACTTCCTTACAAGCAAATCATGCCAAATGATAAATCATCAGAAATAAAAATGGTTACGTAAAAAAACTGACATTTACAACAATGAGATAATAAAAGATGTGAAACACAGATCTGCGTAAAGAAGACACAACTTTAACCAAATTGTGGATTTGTACAAGTAACAATTGCACTGGTGATGCTAAAAAAAGTATAGTTGGGGGATAACGAAACTGTATAATATAAATAAGTTGCAAGCACCGAGAAAAATACCTGGCGCTCAACCGTGAGTGGTGTGTATCCTGTCATTAGAAAATGGCATCTTGGTGTTGGAATTAGGGAGGCCAGAAGTCCAACTAAGTCATTGTTCATATATCCCGGGTATCTCAAAGTGGTTGTGCTAGCTGACATTACCGTAGATACTAAGGAGTTTGTTTGTGCAAAAGTTGGATTTGATAGATGAAGGCGTTCTACAGCTATTCTATTTAAGGCAGTATTATCAAGGACAACAACACAATCAGCATTGAGTGTTAGTCGCTTTAAAGTCAAAAGTGAGTTGTAAGGCTGGACTACAACATCACTAGTTTCCATCTGATTAGGAAAAACACTGTACGTCTGAACCAGTTTTTTGCTGTAGCGATCATTCAGAGTCTCCAGGAGATACGAACCCATGCCTGCATTGTATCAAGTGATAAAACTGAATTACATATTTCTAGTCCTCAGAACTCCTGCTAATCTTTACTTATTCTAATATATTCTCTTTTGATTATGAAAGAATGCATATTTGCACAACTTTGTCACTAGAGATAAAATGATTAGATCCCTAAAATTGAGAAGTAGGCCTCCTCCTTCTTTTCTTGTCTTTTTTTCTCCAAATTTGTCCGCGAACCAATCACTATCAATCATCCAAGTTCTGAAGAATCAAGAACTATCATAAACCAAAATTAGGATTCTTCATTGCTGCAAATCCTGAATTAACTTGGCCAGTTTCTTAACTTAAAAATACATTTGCACACGGTACACAAAACTGTCTGGATCAAATGTTTATAGAAGATTGAAAATCTGGATAAATTTAGAAAGAAAAATGAACATAAAAATCTGTCTCAATCTTACCTTACTGCAATGCCTTCCCATTATCATTTTCCCAATACAGAAATAAAACTAATAATAAAGAAATCAGGAAAGGTTAGAGGGAAGTGCAGAAGATACCTGATCCTGTCCCTCCAGCAATTGAGTGGCATAGAACAAAACCTTCAAGGCTGTCACTTCCATCTGCTTCTCTGTCAATCATATCCATGATATCCTCTTCAACACCCTTTCCCTGATTGTGTCTTCAAATCAATGTCAAAAAGATACCACATAGACAGCATAGAATTCTAAGCATAGCACGTAACTTTGTTGTGTACATATTTTAGATCATAGAGGGAATATCAGCATGTTTCACTATTGAGAATTTCAAAACTAAAAAGGAAAAGATATCGGAAAAAAGAAAACCTGATGATATCCACTGGCCCAGTTATTTCCAGCACCACCTCCATGGTCTGAAACAAAGATGTTCTCGTGGTTGTAGAGATTTCGGTATTCACTGTTCTGGATACCATTGATGACCCTAGGCTCCAGGTCAATAAGCAAAGCTCTTGGTATGTAGTGCTGATCATCAGCTTGATAGAAGAATACATCTTTCCGGTCACCTCCCTGCATAATATACAATATGTTTACGTCCTTCCAAGTTCCAGTGAAATGTATTTGTAGCTTATCTATACAACATACTATACATGTCTAAGATCAAAGGAGTGGCTTGATTCATTTGTCGCCCAGTTACTACTAATATACATAACCCATAATCTCTTGGCTCTTAATAAAACCTCTGCCGTATGATAAGAGCTGGAAACTGTATAAATGTAGAGCACAGTAAAGCATTGCTGAGAAGAAACTGAGGTGCAGATAGAAATGGAGCAAAATCATTCATGTTGAATGGTGGAGTTAAAATGAAGACCAGAGAATCTGATCCAAAGTTATGAACTTATGATAACGTTACAATAGTGGATTGCGCCAAAGACTAAGCACATCTCTCCCACTAACGCCCCATTGACCAAGTGCTGTCAATAACCCCTTCGCGTAAGCTCATTTCCACAAGATCACTCAAAAGAAGTCAGCGCAGTCGAAACCGGAGAAAATTGCAAGCGAATTCCCCAATCACCGTCAATTCTTGTTGGTTAAAACCCTTATAAGGCAATTCCTCACTTAACATCTAAAATACTACAACGAACACAATCCAAAAATGCGGTTATATGTTTATATATCATCATACAGCCTACACAGTCCATTTCCTCCACTCTCCTCCAATTTTCCAAGCAACCGAACACACTGACGCTCGTACGTGCATAATACATTACACGTATAAATAAATTAAAAGAAAGTACAACAGTGTATGAAGAAGAGAAGCAAAGCAAGGACCTGAGTAGCAAAATCTTCAAGAATACCCTCTTTGCTGATTCCATGCTCGAGGCAGAGCTGCTTCCAGAACTCCATTCCGATCTGATTCCCACATTGTCCAACTTGCAGAGTGATGATCTCCCTCGGCATATTCCTTAGGAAATTAGGGCCAACCAGAAGAACGGCAAGGAGAGAAATGAAGGTAGGTGGAAGAGAGAATGTTGTAAACAAGAATCTGGGTATGGCGCGGAACCCTTTTTGAATAGGAAGAAGAAAGAGAGGGAAAGGAAAGGACTGATGATGGAATTTGATGGAAATTTTGGTTTTCTATTTGAAGTAAAAATGAGAGTGGAAGGAAGCTAAGCTATGGCTTTGTGTTCTGACCGCGCGCCGACTCCGACAGCGAGCGACCGATGCTAACTTACGCCAACGTAAACTTGGGCTTAGTACAAGTAATTGGGCCTCTTTTTCCAATTGAACTGTGAATTGGGCCTGATGAAAGCCTGAACTGTATTGGGCTGCCCTACATGAAAGCCTGAAATATGACCCAATATTTAACTACTGTGATGATTCGGACAAAGTTAGAATGTTCTATGGTTTATACTTAGAATTTTATTTTATAAAGTTTTTATAAATAGTTCTTAAAAAAAGATTATTTATGAAGATTCGGTTTTCATACTATAGGACTAAATTCTAGCATTTAAACCATGATAATAGAAACTAATTCAAACATTCTTCTTAGGTTAAGGACTAAAATTGTAATTCAATCATCTTTATATTTGTTTTGTAATCAGGATTGAATGATTGACATTTAAAAGTATAATATTTTATTTTGGTTCGGTTTGGTTTAAGCTTATTTCCTCTCAAATTTTACAATGATATTCATATTTTTTTAGTATGAAATTGAATTATTAGCCAAATCTAACACAAAAAACAAATTTTAAAAACTATTTTTTTATCGTTTTCAAAATTTGGTGTGATTTTTAAATATATTAATAAGAGTTAGATAACAAATCAAGAAATTTAGAGATGGAATGAGTGTTTATAGGCTTAAGTATCAAAAATAAAAAAAAAAAGAAAAAACTAAAGCTCGTTTGATAGCCATTTCGTTTTTTGTTTTTGGTTTTTGAAAATTAAGTCTGTTTCCTCCGCATTTCTTATAATAAATTGCACATTTCTTGAGTACAATAGTTGAATTCTTAGCCAAATTAAAAAATAATAATAATAAAACTACTTTTTTTTAGTTTTCAAAATTTGGCTTAGTTTCTTAAATTATTGGTAAAAAGTAAATAAGAAATGAATAAATTTGGAGATGTAAGTAGCATCTATAGGCTTAATTTTTAAAAACAAAAAAGTTAACAATCAAATAGTTATCAAACAAGATCTAAATGGTTACTAGAAGTAGGAGAAGTATTTATAGACACAATTTTAAAAACAAAAAACTAAATGAGACTTTAGTTGTATTACCTAATTAGTCCACAACGTCAAATATCAATGATTCATAGCTTGCTTACAAAAATTAACATTTTAGTTATTTTTTAAAATAGATTAAATCATAAGTTTAATTCTAAAAGCCCATTGATAACCCGGCTAGTTTTTTTATTGTTTTTTTTAATTGTACTTATTTTCTCACATATTTTTTACCTTGGTTGAATCTAACTAAGAAAACATTTAAGTTATTATTCAAATTTCAAAACACAAACAAGTTTTTTTATGAATTACTTTGCGTAGTCTTCAAAATCTTTCGATATTTCCTTGAATTTTGAAAACATTCCTAAACAATAGATAACGTTTTCTTTTTTAAAAAATAATGGGTGAAAATAGTGTTTATAAATTTAATTTTAAAAAACAAAAAATCAAGGTCCCATTTGAAAACCATTTGGATTTGGATTTTTCGATTTTAAAAATTAAATCTATAGACGTAGTTTCAACATCCAAATTTATTATTTTGTAGGTTTAAAAAACCAAACCAAATTTTAAAGCAAAAAAACTTTTAAAAATGCGTTTTTGTTTTTGAAATTTGTCTGAGAATTCAATAAAGATATAAATTATTTTGGAAAAACGAATGGAAAATAGGTTTGAATTTCAAAAATCAAAAATAAAAAATAAAATAGGGAGGTTCGATAATTATCCACCAATACCTAAACATTCAAGATTCCAATCAATAGTTTCCAAATTTTAGAAGTTGTACAACTTTGAACTTCATGTGTAAGTATTCGTCAATTTTTTTTTTTACCCTTTTTAGTTTTCAATATATGCACATAAAATTTGAAATCCAGTTATGGGGATGATTAAAGGAGAAAGGAAGAAGAAAGGGAGCTTAAATAAGAAAGAAAACAGTTAAGAAGCACTATTATAAGAGCTGCTGCAAATTCCAAACTATGGCCATCGAAATTCGCGGGAAAACTCTTCGTTGCAGACCATCCTCCACCATTCTTCAACATTACCATTTCTGGACAAGTGTTTGGTTCTCACTTCTTAAACCCATTTTCCAACCTCAATCTTCCACTTTCCTCCATTTCTTCTTTCTTCATTTTCCGCCATTCCTCCAATAACCCATTTCTGTTCCTTTCTCAACTCCGTTTCAACAAAATTTCCCACCATTTTCCTTCTCTCACGTGAAAATCCTTTCCCCTCCTTCACTGGATTCATGGGTCGCCGCTAAAACTTCAAGGTGGTTTTTTTTTCCTGCTTCATTCCGTTCTAATTCTGAGGCCCTACGGAAGAATCCTGGTTTTTAATCGATCGCGTTGCTGTCATGTTGATCGTTCAATTCCCTCACTCTCTTGATCTGAGATTGATCGAGACGATCGATTACTCCTGAAAAAATCTCAATCGGTATATGAAATTTTGGGTTCTGAAATGGAGCAATTTCGGCAGCTTGGAGAGGCATTGGGAAGTGTAAAAGCCCTCATGCTATTCAAAGATAGCGTTCATTTGAATCAGAGGCAATGCTGTTTGTTGCTCGATTTTTTGAGCTTTGCGTATGATTCAGTAGCTGAGGAGATGAAACAGAATCTTCGATTCGAAGAGAAGCATACTAGATGGAAGGTTTTGGATCAGCCATTAAGAGACTTAAACAGGGTATTCAAAGAAGCAGAATGGTATATCAGGCAGTGTTTGGAAACAAAAGATTGGTGGGCAAAAGCCATTATGCTATATCAGAACACAGATTGTATTGAACTCCATATTCATAATCTGTTGTACAGCATTACGGTTGTCGTCGAAGCCATCGAAACAGCTGGGGAGAATTCTGGTAGTGATCACGATGATATGCTGAAGAAAAGATTAATCAACTCCATCAAATACAGGAGAGAGCACAAGGATTTGAAGATTTTCAAGTGGAAATTTGGGAAACAATACCTTATTACTCAAGATTTCTGTAATCGGATGGACGCGGTTTGGAATGAAGATAGATGGGTTCTACTCAATAAGATCCGGGAGAAGAAATTCACAGCTTCATCCAAGTATGAGCAAAGATTAACGGATCTTCTTCTGAAAAACTTAGATGGGCCAGAATCTTTGAATGGAAAGCTATTGCCAAGTTCAATGCTAGTAGGATCAAGGGATTACCAGGTAAGGAGAAGATTAGGGGGTGGGAGTCAATACAAAGAGATTCTCTGGTTAGGGGAAAGTTTTGCTATGAGACACTTTTTTGGGGAAATTGAATCCTTAATTCCAGAGATATCGATGCTCTTATCTCTTTCTCATCCAAACATCACAAGATTTCTTTGTGGGTTTACTGATGAGGAAAAGAAAGAGTGTTTCTTGATTATGGAACTTATGAGTAGAGATTTATCAAGCTATGTAAAGGAGATTTGTGGCCCTCGTAAGAGAATGCCATTTCCCCTTCCTGTAGCTCTAGATTTGATGCTTCAGATTGCAAGAGGAATGGAATATCTCCACTCAAAGAAAATCTATCATGGGGACCTAAATCCTTGTAACATTCTGGTTAAGCCAAGAGCTTATTCTACAGACGGCTATGTCCATGCCCAGGTCTCAGGGTTTGGCCTGCCTGTCGTCAAGTTTAAGAACTCTTCCAATCAGAATGAATCCCTCCCATTCATATGGTATGCTCCAGAAGTTTTAGAAGAACAGGATCAATCAGGAAGTGCTGAGAGTTCCAAGTATACAGAGAAATCGGATGTGTATAGTTTTGGCATGGTTTGTTTTGAAGTTCTAACTGGGAAAGTCCCTTTTGAGGATAGCCATCTTCAAGGGGACAAAATGAGTCGAAACATTAGAGCAGGAGAAAGGCCACTTTTTCCTCATAGTATGCCAAAATATGTAACGAACTTGACAAAGAGATGTTGGCATACTGACCCAAATCAAAGGCCGAGCTTTCCATCCATTTGTAGGATTCTTCGATATACAAAGCGATTTGTTGCAATGAATCCTGACTACAACAGCCAGACCGATCCTGCTATGCCAACGGTAGATTACTGTGACATTGAGTCAGGTTTGTTGAGGAGGTTGCCATCTTGTGGAATAAGTGAGGCCTCATCAGCAATTACAGATATCCCATTTCAGATGTTTGCTTACAGGATCGTTGAAAAAGAGAAAGCTGGTGCCAACATTAAAGACACCTCAGAATCAGGAAGTGATGCCTCGGCATGTGGGGATGAAACAACATCATCAGTAGATGATCCTTTCCCAACGCTGGTTGAAAAAAAACTACCAGTTTCGCGGGAAGGAACGACCAGGAGGCTTTCATTGACTAAGAACAATTCTGATATTAAACTGAACAAGCTACCAGGTAATTCTCGTTAATGGTCATGTTTACTATGTTCTTGAAATGCCAGTTGTAATTTCGGGTTCAAAAGTTATGAACACTGAAGCTAGAACTAATTGAACACTGCACTTAGAATTAACATACAAATACAACCAAACAACAAGCAGTTGTTTAAGAATGGAGAAAGTAACACCCTCTTAATCTTCAATTGATATTCTCAATTCACCTGCACCAAATATTTAGGCTGGCAATGAACATGTACCTTTATCTCAAACTGTTTTGTAATTTGTGAAGAATATCACTTTAGTATATATGAATATATAAAAACTGAAATTGGTAGTGACAGATGGTTAAAATGCTCTTATGTTCTAAATCTAACTTCATCGTGACTCCATTACAAAGGTACACCAAAAGGACGATTTTCAAGGCCTCCGCAAATTAGTCCTCGTGGGCGTAGTATGCGTATGAATTCCGAAAGCCAGCTTATGGCAATGAGTCCAAAGGTTAGAAGATTGTCTGGCCATGCCTCAGATTCTGAGCTACCCTAAAAAACAAGGAAGAAGTATCGATGTAGCTGACGACCTCAGTGATTAAAAAGGCATAGCTCATAAATGTTCCCTGATGATGGCCTGTATGAACTATGGGCTTCACAGACAAGTTCCGTTTCTTCCTTGATGGGTGGGTGGAAAAGGAAACATAGAGCTATGTTTCGAAGATGAGAATGATCCAACATATTTTGTAACTAGGGATAATCGGTTTTTAGCAAAGAACAGTTAATCAATCAGAAAAAGTGGGGGGGATTGCTAGAGGATTTAGTCACTGCCAAATGGTATATACTTCTTTCAAAGTTTTGCTATCTATCTTAAATTCTAACTGCAACTAATGGATACCTGAATGAAAGCAAAGAAAACACTGTAAGTTGTGAAGAGATTCCCAGCTTGCCCTGCCAAAAGCGAGAGTTCTGCAAAACACAATAGAAGATGATGAAGCTGCTGTTTTCGCCCACAGAAACGGTTTTGGAAATTGGAAGGGGGAGGGGGAGGGGTCAAGGATGCATGAAACAGGAAACAAACAATGTATGAAACTTATAAATTTTTATTAGAACCAGACTTCATATCAGATGTGTATTGCTTTGATACTGATTTTAACATTTGGAATGAGAATTAAACTCAGCATGAAATGTAACACGATTTTGCTATAACGGAGTAGGAGCTCAGTTACATCACAAGGAGATTCTATATCCCAAACTTACTCATGACCATGAAATGGAGCAAATCTAAAAAATAAGCTGCAAAATTATTTTCATGTCAACTTTTCATGTATGAAATATTGACTCGTGGACCTAAGAACCACTGCATAACTCAGCTGCAGAATTCTCCACCAACAACATAACATAGCTTTGACAAAACACATGATTTTAAACACTATGGCCACGGGGCAGAGGAGAACAATTTTTATTAGAGAGAATGTAACTGAAAAATTCTCTAGCACGGATTAGTCATCTATTTGTATTACTCTCGAGCACACTACCCGTCTGAAGGCTCAACCACGAATGAATACTCTAGATATGACTATATTTTGTTCGACCACTGAGGATTTTTACTGATAGACTCTGAGGAACCACCCTAAAAGACCTCATACCATTGGAGATAGTTATACTCCCTTATGAACCTATGACCATCTGTTTATTTAACCGATGTGAGACTTTGATCACATTCCCACCCAACACAATCTTCTTCCAAGTTGTAAGTTCATTTTTCCCAGCTGACAAGATGAACCGGAGAGGTTATTTGGTTGATCCAAGAACAACTTTACAAGTAGAAAAGATCCCTCTAACACGTTTGCATCTACAATGAGTTCCTCGAAAGTAAATGAGAAACACAACCCACAACAAAAGTTTAAAGATGAGTAATATAATTCATCAATTTGCCGATGGACGTCCCTTCCAACCCAAACAACAAATTGAGCAAATTTACAGTCCAAAAAAGCATTTGACGGATCTGGCTTAAAAAACATCGATGACAGTTGAGCTGCTTGCTTATTCAACCCAAGCAGCTGCCTGCTTGTTCAAAGAATTCCAAATTCGGCTTACTTTATCAATAACTCAAATTCTAGAGCTTATCTCAAGAAACTTCCTTCTACAAACTTGTTCAAAAATGTCTCAGGAAGGTTACCTTAAAATTTCGGCTTAAAATTACTTGTCGTTCGTCCTGAATCTTTAATCCTTCATCGATGGCCCGAATTCACCTGAGAACTAACCTTTCACCACTTTTTTCCCTCTCCAGCCTTCTTCTGGCGAGATTTCTTCCAGCAGCCTAGCCTTTGAAACTAGACTCACATAGGTTTCTAATGACACCAAGATCACCCCATTTTCATGGAGGAAATCGTTCAAAGCGGTCTCTTGAATTTCCTTTTTCCTTTTATATTGCCGGCCAAACACTTGCATGAAATCCTATCATGCCACCTCCACATTAAGTGTGTTTAAATCACAGGATTAAGACAGTTGGCCTCCATAATCGGTGATTAGTGCTAATCAGCTTTCCTTGCTCTTAACGCAAGTCTTGCCTTTAGCTAGCTTCCATGCATCTCAATCCTCACGCATGCCAACTTCAACGCATGGCTTAGAGCAACACTTGTGCCTTGGCCTCTTGGCTTCAATCGTCATCGCAACCCCAACCCTTCCATCTTTGCAAGGCTTGGCCAATGCAAGCCCTACTCATCACATGCCAAGCTTGATCATCGCACACACAGCCATTGCCCAAGCCACTGCTTGCTTTAACGCTCGAGGCTTGTCTTGTTGCAACCCCCATCGCATGTTAACCTCTAAGGCCTTGTCAACGCGTGCTACACCTCAATGCATAACCACTGTCAACGTTTCCCTCGCCCGTGTGCGCTAAGTTTAGCGTCTAGCCTTGCGCCAACACCAAATCCACCAACCTACCGTGCGTCTTCTTTTGACAACGCCCAACACTTACTTGCCACATACCTATTAACCTCGCAAGCCTCTTGGTTGCCGCATGCCTTGTCTACACATAGGGTTGCTTGCGCTCAACATAACTCCCTTAGCGTGCACAACTCCAATGCCTAGCTCCCCCTCACTTGGCCATACTTGGCTCCCTCAAGAGCTCACCTAACCTCAAAAGGTAAGGCCAACGCATACGAGCTCACCTCCATCGCCCATTATAAGGCTAACGCACAGGTTACACTTTACCAACACTTAGCCAAAATTTTCTTTGCTAAAATCACTCTTCATCACCCGAGAGTCAAACTTGTAACTTAAACATTTTCCTCCTTTTTTTCTCCTTATTCTTCACCCATTTCCCTAAAATTAAATATTAATCCAACTTATCATACAAATCTCATTAATGAACATATATAAGTAGGGAAATTAGGGTTCAGAGTTTACATTTTACCTCCCTCAAGTCGTTCTCATATCCCCTACATCTCTCATTCTTTTCTGCAATGATCGGTAGAGCATACTGGGATAACTCTGTAAATCTCCATTCATACTCCGTGATCGTCATTGATCCTTGAACTAATGAGATTTGTATGATAAGTTGGATTAATGTTTAATTGTAGGGAAATGGGTGAAGAATAAGGAGAAAAAAAGGGGGAAAATGCTTAAGTTACAAGTTTGACTCTCGGGTGATGAAGAGTGATTTTAGCAAAGAAAATTTTGGCTAAGTGTTGGTAAAGTGTAGCCTATGCGTTAACTTTGTGATGGGTGATGGAGGTGAGCTCGTATGCGTTGGCCTTACCTTTTGAGGTTAGGTGAGCTCTTGAGGAAGCCAAGTGTGGCCGAGTGAGGGGGAGCTAGGCGCTGGAGTTGTGCACACCAAGGGAGTTATGTTGAGCATAAGAAACCCTATGCGTGGACAAGGCATGCGACAACCAAGTGGCTTGCGAGGTTAGTAGGCATGCAACAAGTAAGTGCTGGGCGTTGTCAAAAGAAGACACATGGTAAGTTGGTGGCTTTGGCGTTGGCGCAAGGCTAGGCACTGAACTTAGCGCACGCGGGCAAGGGAAGCATTGACAGTGGCTGTATGTTGAGGTGTAGTGCGCGTTGACAAGGCCTTAGAGGTTAGCATGCGATGGGGGCTGCGACAAGACAAACCATGCGACAACCAAGTGGTTTGCGAGGTTAGTAGGCATGCGGCAAGTAAGTGCTGGACGTTGTCAAAAGACACAAGGTAAGTTGGTGGCTTTGGTGTTGGCGCAAGGCTAGGCGCTGAACTTAGCGCACGTGGGCGAGGGAAGCGTAGACAGTGGCTGTACGTTCAGGTGTAGTGCGCGTTGACAAGTCCTTAGAGGTTAACGATGGAGGCTGCGACAAGACAAGCCTCGAGCGTTAAAGCAAGCAGTGGCTTGGGCGATGGATGGGTGTGCGATGATCAAGCTTAGCATGCGATGAGTAGGGCTTGCATTAGTCAGGCCTTGCAAAGTTGAAAGGGCTGGAGTTGCGATGATGATTGAAGCCAAGAGGNAGTCAGGCCTTGCAAAGTTGAAAGGGCTGGAGTTGCGATGATGATTGAAGCCAAGAGGCTAAGGCCCAAGTGTTGCTCTAAGCCATGCATTGAAGTTGGCATGCGTGAGGGTTGAGGTGCGTGGAAGATAGATAAAGGCAAGACTTGCGTTAAGAGCAGGGAAGCTAATTAGCACTAATCATCGATTATGGAGGCCAACTGTTCTAATCCTATGAGTTAAGCACACTTAAGGTGGAGGTGGCATGATAGGATTTCATGCAGGTGTTTGGCTGGCAATATAAAAGGGAAAAGGAACTTCAAGAGACCCTTTTGAATGATTGCCTCCATGCAAATGGGGTGATCTTGGTGTTTTTGGAAAGCTCTGTGAGTCTAGTTTCAGAGTCTGGCTTCTAGAAGAAAGTCTCACCGGAAGAAGGTCGGAGAGGGAGAAAAGTGGCGAAAGGTTAGTTATCAGGTGAATCCGAGTCATCGATGAAAGATTAAAACTTCAGGATGAATCACAAAGAATTTTAAGCCGAAATTTTAAGGTAAGCTTCCTGAGACATTTTTGAACAAGTTTGCAGAAGGAAGTTTCTTGAGATAAGCTCTATAATTTGAGTTATTGATAAAGAAATTCGAATATGAAATTCTTTGAACAAGTAGGCAACTGTTTGGGTTGAATAAGCAAGCAGCTCAAACTAGGCGCGCGGGCAGAGGCAAGGCTGAGTGCCACTATGCGTTAAACCTTATATGTCAGGCTGAGAAGACCTGCATTGAGGACTTGGATGCATAGGTGATGGTATGCGATCATATGCGACTGGAAGAAACATTTAGAGCGTGCAATGGTGCATAGTAGGATGTGTTGATCAAGTGGGTTGGCCACATAACAAAGACCTAAAACCTCAAAGAAATTACTAAGTGTTGGACACATAGCAAGGTATGCGTTGGTTTGGTAATGTTTTAGGGAAGGCTAAAAGCAAGCTTAATTTAAAGGATTAGTCTCAAAGGGAGACCATTGCTAGTAGCTAAACGTATGTTGTTGTGTCCACAAGATTGATATCATTGAAGGAAGCATATCAACCTTTAAGGAGTAGCCTAAGGCCGTGAGTGATGATGTTTGACTTACAATGTTTTTAGAAACCATGTTTCCTTTAAGTTTATTCTCATGCTAAGCATTTACAAGTAGTTTCAAGCAACCTATCTTTTATGAAAGCATGATTAACCATATTAAAGTGAAGCATATTTTCCATGCAAAGTTTGATGAATAACGCATGCTATTCCTTTTAAAGATAGTTTCCCATCATGTTTTAGTTAACTTGATTTCAAATGATTAAAGCATGCGATGATGTTATGCTTAAAGCCTTGGTGTTGGAACTAAATGCTTTATGATTTAAGTAAATATGCTTCAGTAAGAGGTTTAGGCTTGATTTGTTATAAGAGGGATACTGAAGGACTTAGAGAAGGTAACCTAGTGAAAGTACCTAAGGTATGACGATACTCAGTTATAACCATGTGCACGTAGGTAGTATGACGTTGAGGGATCGAGCAAAAGGGTTCTCTCTCGACTAAGGTTTGACGTTGAGGGTCAGAGCCAAAGGTTCGCTCTTAACTAAGGATCAGATTAGCTATGTTTGCAGATATGCTATGTTCGAAAACTTTACTTGAAAGTTGCTTGGAAAGTTTTATATTTCAGTATGAAATTTTACATAAAGTTTAAAGCATGAGAACTTATTTTATTAAGTCACTCATTGGGCTAGTAGCTCACCCCATTTTAATTGTTTTTCTATCCCCAGGTAGCAGTCATCTCCCTAGAAAGTAACTCTACTGCTGCTCTGCCACTTAAAGTCAAGGACTTTAGAAACTAATCAATTAGGTGTTTGGTTGTAAATATTTGTGGATATGTTTTGCTGCATTTAGAGACTATGATGTGAGTTGGGACTCATAAGATTTGGTGTTGTATATTCTGTATATGGGTTATGAATGAAGTCTTGGCCTTACCTGTTGGTTGCAGTATGCTTGAATTTTATATATTGTTATTAGGTGCATAACACAGGAGTTAGGTTAAGAGTAGGTAGTAAATGTTAACTAAAGTTAGTAACTACTGCCGTTACAACTTCTTCCAGGTTAAGAGAGTAATCTGGGAGAGGGTGTGACAAGTTGAGCGGAAGCATGTGAACACACGTGCCAAGGTAATTCAATTTGAAAAACTCGAAAAAATAGAGAAATTATAGGAACCAGATAAATATAAATTACAACATGCTTTTAAGGAAAAAAAGATGAGAATAACTAACCCTTGAAGATTTTTCTTCTTGTAATTTCTCTCCTCGAAACAGAACAACACGAATGCAAGATCTCCCTCAAACTGGAGAACGTCTCTCAGGAACAAACAAGTTACGAACAGGGGACACTATCACTTGGTTTCCTTGCTATTCTCAAGATAAAACTAAGAATATGTGGACTTCTTAATTTGGTAGGGAGAGATTTGTGTGAGAGAGGTTTGAGGAAGAAGATGAAAAAACACAGAGAAAACCTTCTCTTTGCTTGTTTGTGACCTATGCGTTGGAAAAAAAAATATTAATAAAAAATAAATCTTCCCCTTTTCTTTTATGTGAAAGTGAGTTGCTTGAAGAGGGAATTAAAACTCCCCTCCACCAACTCACAATAACTCCCAATGGGAGTTATTATTTTAATTTTAAATAATATACATTAAATCAAAATTTAATATATAAATAAATAAATAATAATTAATTAGCAACTAATTAATCAATAAATTAAACATCATATATTTAATTTAATTTGAATCATATTTAAATAATATCCTCTCAGTTAACCTATAGTTTTAATATGAATCTCATTCATAACATGTAGTTTTAATATGAATCTTATTCATATAATTAATATTTGAATCTTATTCAAATACTTATCTCTCACATACTATAAAATATAATTTTGAATCTTATTCAAAATTAACTTTATGTTATAATGTATCTATATATATTATACTAATTTTATCTTATACAATTAATTCCCTTATTTAGTTTGAACAATTCAAATTAATCCAAAATTAATTGATTCTTGTTTTATCCTTAGTGAGCTAGCAAATTGACCTTATAGATCTATAGATTTGAAGCTCTAATGATACGAGATTAATCAATTAAACTCTTTAATTAAATTAATTGACATTCATTAATTACTGGTTCATTAATTGTAGGTCACTCCATTAAAGACCCATAGCTGCATTCTTCACATTGTAGATATATTTATGTGTCCATGGATATAACCAATCAAAGTCGACCCTTCACAAATCGCTCGTAGCTACAACTGGGTCAAATTACCATTTTATCCCCGTAGTATCTAACTTCTTAAGTACCACTGATCCCTTTAATGAACAAACAGTTTATAGTTCAGTTATAAACTAATCCCTATCGAGCTAGTGAGAGAGTGAGGCCTCAATGTTCAAGACCTGGAATAAGCTCTTAAAGGAGCAATTCATCTACTTATCCTAAAGACTGGAGAGTGAATTCCATCTTGTGAAGTTATGTTCTCAACTCCTTACTTGGACAAATCCCCAAAATGGTAGACTCATTGAGTCGGTGAATCTGACCATTCTCATCCATGAAGATCAAAAGATTGCCCTCATAGACAGAAATTTATAACTCACTAAGGATTATAATCGAGTCAGCTATGGTCATCTTATGAAATATTAATCTCTTCAATTAATGATATTATACAGAGTGATTAATCATTCTGCAGTCTGGTCTTATACAAACTCTTTGTATAGGATATCTCCACTCACATGTCTCCATATGAACGATTAGGAACAAACCGTTGGTAACACTTTCAACTCTTATAACAATTACAATGTGGGTCGTATCTGTAGATAGGATAAGGCACCCAACCTTATCCGTATACTACAAACCATTTAGGTTATTACTTGAACATGATCTACTTGTATGTCTACCACATACAGTTCGAGTTCCATAAAATAACCTTGGATCTTTCTTTAATGAATAATTGCATATACAAAATAACCAACTACTATTTCAAATAACATATTAACTACGAGACTTTAGGGCATACATCCCAACACAACCATCTTACACTAGCCTCCTTAAAATATATAGATATTCTCCTACTAATTGAAATTTATGATTCCTCTAATTGTGATTCAGCAAACTGATACTTGTTATCACAAAGTTTATTCAACAGATAACTGAGAGTGTCTTCTTCTAGTTTATATCCTACTATACACATTGAGCCTATGACTAATAAAGAATCATCTAATTTACCTATTTGAATGAGACTCTGAACCAACTTAACGAAAGTTTGCTTTTAAGGCTTGAGATTGCTCTTCAAAATAGTTATCATGTAACAACCTGAAGCTTTCATAAAAATTGACTAAGTGTCCGAACTATGATTTAAAAGAAGTAAGTACTTAGGAATTTCTAAGTGTCAAGAGCATGTGGTTGAACTTAGGAATTGAGTATGCATTGGACTAGAAGAGAAAAAGGAGACGAATATTGGTTAAGTATTGGGAGGAAAAGGTGAGAAGGCAAAAGTTAGAAGTATTGTAGGTTGAAGTCATAATTTTGGCTAAGTATGTAAATTATGCTATAGTATAGTAAAGAATGGAGAATTTTGGTTAAGTGTTAGAAGAGAGATTCAACTCATAGCATATTTGAGAAAGTTAATTTTATAGCATAAACTCATAGCATAGTTAAAGAAGTTCAGTTTATAGCATAGTTGAGTAAAAACACTAGATGCACCTTGTAGACGCATGCTAGGGCAAGAGAGACAATCTTGGACGCATAGTGGAAGTTTTTGCTAAGTGTTGGATGCGTAGAGGGTATTTTGGACGCATAGAAGACCTCCAAGCAACCCTAATTGAACAAATGAACGCATGCGAAGGGGAAGAAGACATCTTAGAAACTATGCTACGAGAATGAGAAGCTATGCTATGAGAATGAGAAGAGGACCATGCTATGAGGAATAAGTATAAAAATCATGCTACGAGAAGGAGACAAAAATAAAGAAATAAGGAAATTTGAGGAAGTTGAACGCATGGAATGGAAACCATGTGTCCAAAGTGGCCAAGTGGGGAATTAAGTTGGTGACATAGAGAGAACCATGCGTCTAGATGAAGACCATGTGTTGGGATTAGCATTTCTTGGAGAACAAGGTTGAGCTGGCAATAAGGTGCAGTACGTGGCTTAATCGAGTGAAGTTTTGGTTAAGTCCATGTAGAAGGTGGATGCCTAAGGAGCAAAGTAGAACATGCAAAGTGTTGGTACCTCAGGTAGAGCCATGCATTGGGCTTGTATGGTGGGGACACTTAAGATTTTCATGCAAGTAGAAGGTGTCCACATATGGAACAAAGAAAGATCATGCGAGTGTAGGATCGGTATTACAACCTAGAAGGGATGAATATGGTTTAATCAAACTAATTAAAACTTTTTAATAATGTGGGCCCAATTAAACAAACCAACAAACATTTCACTAACAAATAATTTAAACAATAAATTCATGCAAATAAATTCAACTCAAAATAGCCAAGTAATTAAAATTAACACTTTTAGGTACCCAATTTGATTTTAATAAAAAGATTGGTATGAGATTTGTAAAGATCAATTCAAGTAACCTAAATAAACATTGCAAAAAAAATATAACAAAAAATTAATTGCAAAATCAAAGTAGGAGAGGGATAGAGAAATTAACAATTTGACACAACCGGCCTACATCCACTTCCCAAGCTCCTCTTGGGTATGTCACTACGAACTTGACTCTTTCCACAACTTAGAGTCGAACCGCTACAACGTTCTTTTTTTGGGTGCAAGAACAAACCCAATTCTTTCCACAGTTTAGGATCAAATTGTTGGATCGATATGGCAACCCTAGAGGGGGGGTGAATAGGGTTTAATTAAACTTTTTTTTCTAAATTAACCCAATTAAACTAATTAATACACTTTTTATAAATAATAAGAAAAATTCAA
>NC_052349.1:7248514-7256857 GCF_009727055.1 Benincasa hispida | reverse complement strand
AACAAATAAGATGACAAAAAATGTGATAATTTAATTCTATCAAATTTTAACAAATAAATAAGAATAAACTAAAACATACAATAAATTGCTTAAATTAATTGCAAAAATAAAAAGGAAAGAGTTAGAGAAGAAGACACCATAATTTTTATAGTAGTTCGGTCAAACTCGACCTACTCACTCCCCAAGCGCCTCTTGGGAATTTGAATAAAATCTTTCCGACTCTTTTCATGGATTGAGCCTAACCGTTACACCATCGCTCTTTTTACGGGTTCAAGAGCAAACCCGATCATTTCCACAGTTTAGGATCAAACCGTTACAAATGTTGGAATTTTTGAAGAACACAATACAACTCTCACTAGAGTCGATTTACAAGTTTAAGCACTCAACAAATTTATCTTCACAATACAATAAAACTCTCTCAAGAATAAGATGAAAAGAAAAAAAATTGGGAACTTAGAGAGAGTAACAATAGAACTTTTGAGTTTTGGAGGATTATGAAATGTAAAATTTGTTAGTTTAAAATTTGGAGAAGAAGATGGTTTATATAGAGATGGAAAATTTTTTAGAAACCACAATTAATTTGAACCATTGGATTTTGGAAAAGAAAAATCAGTGGTGGAGATTTTAAACTAAATTAGTCGTTAGATACAAACAAAATATAATATTAAATTCATTTTCTTTTGAAATTCATTTTTTTTAAAATTAATCCAAAAAAATAAAATAACATACAATGTGTCAAAAATTAGCTGTTAGACACAAACATAAACTAATATTAAATTCATTTTCCTTTTAATTCATTTTCTTTTTAAATTCATTCTCTTTAAAGTTAATCCAAAAATAAAAAACATACCATGTGTAAAAAACTAGCCGTTAGACACAAACATAAGATAATATTAAATTTATTTTCCTTTTAATTTTTTTTAGTTTCAATTTTTTATTTTATTTTAAATCAATCCAAAAATCAAAAGTTCATCATATGTTAATCTCTTAATGATCCACCATTCAACCAATATACTGCCACATGTCTACATGCAAATGGTCTGGTTATGCCACGTCATCCACCACGGTATTTTCTCTATAGACTTGTTTCGGTCATATTGTTTTCGTTTTAGCTTCGATTTGAGTGATTCAAGAGGTGTTCGTTGTTCCGAGCTCCACGCTATGAACATATTAAAATACTAAGATTTTCAGTAATTAAAAATTGAGTTTGTTATGATCAAAACATTGATTAATTAATTAATTAAAATTAATTAATTTGAGATTAAGGGCCAAAAAACTAACACAAATCGTTACAATACTCTTGTTATGGATTCAAAAGTAACCCTTTACAATAGATTTAGAAATGCAAAACAATATGAGAAAAACTCTCTAAAAAAATGGATTTACAAATTGTAACACTCAACAAATTAATCCATATAATACAATAAATCTCTCAAGAATAAGATGAAAATAAAAAAAATGAGAGTTTTGAGAGAATAACAATGGTGACTTTGAGGATCGTAAAACTATGAAATTGTTATTTTCATTTGGAGAAGAAGATGAGTTTGAATAGAGAGAAAAAATTATTGGAAACCACATTTAATTTGGACCATTGGATCTTGGAAAAAAAATTGAATGGTAGTGAAAACCCAATAAAATGTAAAAATTCATGTCCAACTAGCCGTTAGACACAAACATAAAATAATATTATATTCATTTTCTAAACCAATCCAAAAATCAAAAGCTTCACCATGTTTCATTCCTCCCATGCTCCAAGTGGCACCTTTCAATTGGTCCATTTTGATGAAAAAAATATGTCACGTCATCAGTTCGAGATTTTTCCATTCAGCTTGTTTCGCCTGTATTTTCTTCGTTTGAGCTCCGATTTGGGCAATTCAAATTGCGTTGGAATCGTTTTTCCAAGCTCTACGCAATAGACATTTCAAATCACTCAAATTATCAATAAATAAAAACAGTTTGTTATTATTAAAATATTAATTAATTAAAATGAATTAATTTGGGGTTAAGAGCCAAAAAGTCAACAATCTCCACTTTTTTATGATGACAAACAAGTCAAGAAACATAAAATCTAAATAGGTGTATGATATGAAATACGTTCTTGATGCATAATTAAGATATATATAATTTCAATTCACTTGAACACAAAGAATATATTCAATAACAACATGCTTTCATCTTTCTTATTACCTCTCCCCCTTTTGGAATCAATAAAAAAAAGATAATTAAAAAATAAACAATAACATGAAAGTTCTCTGTAAAACATGAACACATAATTTTCTTTTCTTCTTCTATCTACATGCCTTCTAAAAGAAATATGACAAACAACAACATTGTAAATTCTAGAGGCATCATAAAGAATCAACCAAGTTTCAGTTAATTCTATTTAAGACTAATTTAAAAAATTTCTCCCATTTTTTTTAAAAATCAATTGAACACTCCCCCTTAATAAAGGACAAAAGGACATTAGCACATAATTCAATTTGATGGTAGAAATATCAAATAAATTTTCAAAACATAATTTTACTGGAAATACAATAACTCCCCCTAAAAGGATAAACAATAAGAATAAGAGACACACACATCAACAAACTAATGTGGAAATTATTTTCATTCCAACATGAAATCCATATATAAAAGTGTATAACTCCCCCTAAAATCAAGCAATCTCATGCTAATAGAAATATGTCAATAAAAACCAAGGAGATGAAATCAATCATGTAAAATTCAAACAATTGAGATACTAAAATATCAAATATTATAACATAAATACAATTGTTGAAAAACAAGTAATGACACCAAATAAAAACAAAACAATATCAGCAAATTCAATGTCACCTAAAGAGATAACATTATCAATAAAATATAAGCATGGTAGCAACACAAATGAATTTATACCAATTTGAACAAAATATTACCGGGGATTCAAGAAAGTAAATCAATTCTATAAATAATCTCCATATGAAAAGGAATTTAAAAACTTTTCCAAACAACATTGCAAATCACATACATTTTCAACATAAGTCATGTTGGGGTTGATGCACTAAATCTCATAGGGTCCTATAGTTCGTAAATATATTGAACAAACTCATTGTTATTTAATAAAATATATGCTATTTTATTCAAACTCATTGTCTATTTAATAAAATATATGATATTTTATTTGCATTAACCACAAACCAATAAACTAACATCCAAGGTTATCTAGTAACTTAAACATGCATGTAGAGACATACGGATGGATTATGTTTAAATGATAACCTAAATGGTCTGTAGTAGATGGATAAGGTTAGGTACCTTATCCTGTGACACTACAAGTATGATCCGCTTTGTAGGTGTTACAATTGTTGTAAAGTGCTACAAATGATATGATCCTGATCATTTATGTATAGACATGTGAGCGGAGATATTATATACAAAGGAGTTTGTATAAGACTGGACCACGAAATGTTTAGTCTCATTATATAACACCATTCATAATAGAGACTTATATTTCACCAGGATGACCATAGGTAACATGACCTAAATCCTGAATGAGTTGTGAACTCATACTTATGAGGGCGATCCTTTGATTTGTACGGGTGAGAGTGGCCAAATCGCCGACTCAACATGCTTACCATTTTGGGGATTCGTCTGATTGGGGAGCTGGGAACACACTTACACAAGAAAGAATTTACTCTTTCCCCGAGGTAGGGATAAGTAGATAAATTGCCCCTTTAAGAGCTAATTCTGGGGCTTGAACAATGTGGCGCCACACCCTCTCTTGGCTCAAGAGGGGTTTAGTCATAGTTGAACTATGATCTATTGTTCATTAGAGGGATCAATAGTACATAAAGAGTTAGATGTAACTACAGGAGCAAAACACTAATTTTGGCCCAGTTGTACTTACGAGCAATTTGTGAAGGGTTATCGTACTATTGGTTGGTTATATCCAATGGACACAAAAATATATTTGTAGTGCGAAAAGTGCAGCTGTCGGTCTTTAGTGGAGTACCCGACAGTTAACGGATGATGAATAATTTAATTAAAGAGTTTGATTAATTATTCATATACTGTTGGAGCTTTAAGCTACAGGTCTATGAGGTCCCCTTGATAGCTCAATAGGATTAAATGAGAATAAGTTTTTGGATTAATTTGACTTGTTCAAATTAATAGAGAGATTTAATTATATATGATACAAATAAGTTATTTTAATTATATGTGGTATAATTATTATAATGTATTTGATACATTATAGCTTAATTGAAAGGAAATAAATATTTGAATAAGATTCAAATATTATTAATATGAATTGGATCCATAATTATTAAATTTAATATAAATGTGATTTATATTAAATTCTATATAAGAGAGAAAAGAACCTATAGGTTGTATTGTATATGATACAATATTAAAAACTATAGACTATATGTTATATTTGATATAACATATAATTTAAAATATATTATATGATAAGTTAGTTATCATATTTATATTTATATATATTAAATATTATTTTTTTTATTTTAAATAAAAATGAGGGAGGGAGTTACAACTCCCTCCCCCTCTTTTCATGTGGGCGGTTGTTGTATTTGGCTTTTGAAAGACAAGAGAGAGTCTCCTCCTCATTCATCATCTGGTTGATCGAAAAATACAATGTGAGAAAAACATAACTGTTTTGCAAGTTTTTAGACTGTTGGTGAACGATCTCCAAACTTCTTTCTCTCCACTCGTCTAATTTCCCTCATTCCAAAATAGTTAGAACCCACTACTCTTGGGTTCTCTGCCTGAGAATACTGAAGAAGCCTTCGTGGTAGTGTTCGGATATTGATTGAGGGATACTTGAAGAAAGTCTTCAAAGGTAAGGGTTTCTGAAACTCTAAGTTTCTTCTTTGGTTAAAGCATGCTGTAATTTATGTAAATGCATATCTTGTTCTTAATTTATTGTAAAACTTACACTCAATGGAAAAAGGAAATTGGGACGATCCTTCTTCCACTCAAGGTTCTCTTCTTTTTCAGTTCCTTCAATTGGTATCAGAGCCAGGTTGCTGGATTACTGATCCTAAATTCCATTTTTTTATTGAATTGATTTTTACAGTGATGGTGGTTTTTTTTTTTTGTTCTTCATTCTGTTTAGAATTCATACGATGAATGTCTTTTGGTGAATGTGGACTCTTTTTATGGATGTTTTCGGGATAGGGCTTAGTTTATAACTTTTGTTTACAAATTGGTTTGTAAGGACCCCTGTTTTAGGCTTATTTGTTTTCAATCGAGTCTGTAATTTAAAGTTTTGAGTCACTCGTGCTATTCCCGCTGAGTTTCGGAGGAAATTCAAAGTAATGCTACGATGGTGATGATGAGTTACACTTCCTTACCTGATTCATTTTGGGGTTATGCAGTAGAGACAACGTACATCTTGAATTGCATTCTATCCAATAGTGTTGCTAGAACACCTTTGGAGTTATGGAATGGTCGTAAAGCTAGTTTACGTCACTTAATAATCTGGGGTTGCCTAGCATATGTGCTTGAGGCTAATCCTAAGATTGTGCCTATTTGTAGACTACCAAAAAGGAACGAGAGGTGGTTACTTCTTTAATCATAAAGAAAACAAAATCTAGGGTTTCCTAGCACATTTTCTTTGGCTTTGACCAGAACGTTGATGAGCCTTGTGTTTACAAGAAGATTATCAACAACTCAGTAGCTTTCCTGGTACTATATGTAGATGATATCCTACTAATTGGGAATGATGTAGGGTATCTAACTGACATTAAGAAGTGGCTAGCTACCCAGTTCCAAATGAAAGATTTGGGTAAGGCACAGTATGTTCTCGGGATCCAGATCATTTGGGATCGTAAGAACAAACAGTTAGCCCTGTCTCAGGCATCATACATTGATCAAATATTAATCAGGTACAGGATGCAAGATTCCAAGAGGGGTTTGTTACCTTTCAGGCATGGAATCATTTTGTCTAAGGATCAATGTCCTAAGACACCTCAAGAAGTTGAGGAGATGAGACAGATTCCCTATGCTTCTGCTGTAGGAAGCTTGATGTATGCAATGTTGTGTACTCGATCCGAAATTTGCTATGCAATAGGGATTATCAGTCGTATCAGTCCAATCCAGGATTTAATCACTGGATGACGGTCAAGATGATCCTCAATGTATGTTCGGGAGAAACCGAAGGACTACAATGCTTGTGTATGTGAGATAAGGATCTGATACTTACCAGGATAAACAGACATCTGACTTTAGATCCGATAGAGATTCTCGCAAATCGACATCAGGGTCAGTGTTTACTCTGAATGGAGGGGATGTAGTCTGGCGAAGCATCAAACAAGGATGCATCGTGGACTCCACTATGGAAGCCGAATAGATAGTGGCTTGTGAAGTAGCTAAGGAGGCTATTTGGCTAAGAAAGTTTCTTTCAGATTTAGAAGTTGTTCCAAATATGAATTTGCTGATCACACTATATTGTGTTAATAATGGGGCTGTGGCAAATTCGAAGGAGCCTCAGAGTCATCGTCGGGGTAAGCACATAAAACAAAAATATCACCAGGAGATTGTGCATCACGGTGATGTGATAGTCACGAAGATCGCATCGGAGCACAACGTTGTTGATCCCTTTACAATGTCCCTCACGGCTAAAGTGTTCGAGGGTCACCTGGAGAGTCTGGGTCTACAGGACATGCGGCATCTTGTCTAGGGCAAGTGGGAGATGATACTGGGGTATACTCTAGTTTATTGTATATTGTACATTAGTCTCTCGAGTCATTAGGACAAGTGGGAGATTGTTGGGATTGGTGTTCTAATTCTCTTGGAGTCTCGTTGTTTTGTAAAGATACACATTGTTTAATGAATAAAATCAGTGTTATTTAATTCTGGCATTTACTCACATCCAATAAAAAAAGCTCATTGGCTATCTTATGTGAACTTAAGCATGTATATGTGATATACAAGTGGATCATGCCTTAAGTGATAACCTAAATAGGTCTGTAGTATAAGGATTAAGGTGGGATACCTGATCCTAGTGACATTACGGATATAACCCGCTTTGTAGAGGTTTGCAAGTGTTGTAAACTACTACAAATGGTAGATCCTAACCATTCATGGGGAGACGTGCAAGCGGGGGTGTCTTATACAAAGAGTTTATATAAGACCTAGACCACGAGATGACTAGATTCCGTAAGATGGAATTCACTCTCAAAACAAGGATAAGTAGAGAGATTGCTCCTTTAAGGGCTGATTTCGGGGCTTGAACATAGTGGCCATAGTTTCTCTTTGGAAGAGAAGACTCAGTCATAGTAGGACTATGAATTATGTTCATTAGAGAGATCAGTGGTATTTAAGGAGACAGATGTAACTACATGAGCATAACGGTTATTGGCCCAGCTATACTTACGAACGATCTGTGAAGGGTTGTCGCACTACTGATTGGTTAAGAAGGACACATTATATATCTGTGGTAAGGAGAGTTCAGCTGTTGGTTTTTAGTGGAGTGCCTAGCAGTTAACGGATGGTGGATCCTGTGGCTAAAGAGTTTAGTCAGTTATTCACGTACTGTTGGATCTTCGAGCTACAGGTTCATAAGGTCCTCTTGGTAGCTCAATGGATTTAGTTGAGGATCAGTTCTTGGTGTTGATTTGAAATGTTCAAATTGACAAGAGGTATTTTGATTATATATGATATAATCGGTATGATGTATGAGATACATCTAGTGGAGGATTGATGTAAATGAGATTTACATTAAGTACCATGGAATAGAAAAAGAACTATGGTTTATATGTTTCATGAGATGAAATATTAAAACTATAGGTTATAAATATATTATGATAAGTTGGTTATTATTTATATTTATAATAATATTAATTATTAGATAATTAATTCTTTTTCTTTAGTAACCAATTGAGTGGGTGGTTATTGGATTTTCATGGTAACCGTGAGATAAATGGAAAATGGTTTTCCTAATTTTAGTAAAAGATTTACAAACTGTTAAAAAGTTTTCATAAAAAGTTTTGGAGATTTCTCTCTCGGCGAAAAAGGATCTCACGGAGTCGTCAAGTTAATATAGATTTACTAAAAGACGGCTTGGGCGAGCTAAACGATCCTATAATATTTACTAAACGGTCGCATAGTTTTGCCAAACGATCGCTTGCCCAAAGTAAACGATCGTATAGAGTCTGTAGGCGATAGACCGAGCTAAACAATGAGCTAAACGATCTCATAGCTTTTGCTAGATGATCGCTTAGCTTTAGCTAAACGATTGGGCATCGATCTATACGATAGGTCTCCGCCATCTCCCACTAGGTTTTCCCAAGAAGCTCCACTTTTACTCCTTGGATAAGTTAATAACTTTTGATATCATCCAAA
>NC_052349.1:7224574-7246444 GCF_009727055.1 Benincasa hispida | reverse complement strand
GGGAAAACCTAAAAGTCACTTAGTTAAAATCCTTAGCCGTGTTTTTTCTAAGTAAGCTAAACCCTAGGTCATAGAATACTCAGTGGGAGGAAGAGGCGTATCAGATATGTCTATGATTCCACTCACGTTTCTCCCTGTATGTTCACACCGTGAGATTCATGCTTGGCCTCGTGGTGCCCAAGATGCATCCCCCTTCGGATGGTGTTTGCATGAGTCAATATCAAGGTGGATGGAGAGAGTGTTTATAGTAAGTGGGTGAAGGGTGTGTGTTAACATGTCATATGGTCTTTGTCATCGGTTCACACCGTGAAATCATTTTGTACTCCCTCGTGTTGCCTTTGGTGTGTCCCCCTTCGGATGGGTTTTGTGTAGTTGGTCAATATCAAGGTGAACTCCAGAAATGAACAGGGTCGCTTAGGTTTTGCCCCAATCGGATTTTTTCCCCTTCGAATTGGCCTTTTGGGATGGACCTTTAGGGCTTAAAATGATGGGTCACACTTACGGGAGATTGTTAAGTAAGTTAATGATCTCTTGGCCAAATCAATGATGGCTAGTCGTTATAGGAGCAAAAGTTGTTCTGGTATTAATGACTGGTTGAGATTTTCTCAATTTAGAGGAGGGATAACTAACCTCCCTTCAGTAGCTTTTGTCCTAAACCTTTGAAGCGTCATTGCGAAACTAGATGTCACATGGGGTTCACGTTAGTTTTGCTAAAACCTTATTGGATATTGTTTTGTTTTACAATCGGTATTTGCTTAAAACCTAACGTAGGTCAATGTGTTTTTCTTTTCAGTAACTCGTTAGTATTTCTGTCTAAAGCTTTTAAAATGAATGATTACTTACAGTGGAAAGAATTGTGTGAAACGAATTTCGTGAAAAACGACTTCCATCCCACTACTCTCCAAAAGAGGAGACAAGACAGTAAATATGATTTATTGGTCTTGGAGACATGTCTGGTAGAGAATGATAATTCTGTCTAGATCCTAGATTCAGGTGCTACCAATCATGTCAGTTCCTCTTACCAAGGATTCAGTTCCTGGCAAACGTTGCCATAGGGAGAGATGACTCTTCGAGTCGGTACTGGTGAGTTTGTTTCAGCTGTTGCTGTAGGCAAGCTGAAGTTATTTGTTGACATGAAACGTTATCTGTTACTTGATAATGTTTTTGTAGTTCCTCATATTAAGAGGAACTTAATCTCGGTTTCTTGTCTCATTGACCAAGGCTATACCATCTCCTTTTCTGAGAATAAAATGTTTATTTTCACGAATGGAATGGAGATTGGTTATGGTTCAATGGAAAATAACTTATATGTACTAAGGCTGTTAGTCATAAAAGTCTTGTTTATCACTGAAATGTTCAATACGGCAACAACAACTAAAAGACCAAAGGTTTCTCCTACGGAAAACGCCCATCTTTGGCATCTAAGGTTAGGTCACATCAACCTCAATAGGATTAAAAAGTTGGTGAAAAGTGGACTTCTAAAGAGTTTAGAAGAAAACTCCTTGTCAGTATGTGAATCATGCCTCGAAGGCAAGATGACCAAACGACCTTTTACTGGAAAAGGTTATAGAGCCAAGGAAGCCTTGGAGCTTGTACATTCAGACCTCTGTGGTTCGATGGATGTTAGAGCTCGAGGTGGGTATGAATATTTCGTCTCTTTCATAGATGATTATTCAAGGTTTGGGTATCTCTTTCTAATGCAATGTAAGTCTGAAACCCTTGACAAGTTCAAGGAGTGTAAGGCTGAAGTTGAAAACTTGTTAGGTAAGAAGATAAAAACACTACGATCTGATCATGGTGAAGAGTATATGGACCTCTAATTCTAGAACTATATGATAGAACATGGGATTGCGTCCCAACTCTCAGCCCCTGGTACACCTCAGCAGAATGGTGTATCATAAAGGAGAAACAGAACCTTGTTTGACATGGTTCGGTCTATGATGAGTTATGCTCATCTTCTAGATTTGTTTAGGGGTTATGCAGTGCAGACTGCATGTTATATCCTGAACAACGTTCCCTCGAAAAGTGTTTTTGAAACACCTTTTGAGTTATGGAGAGGTCGTAAAGGTAGTTTACGCCACTTCAGGATTTGGGGTTGTCCGGCACATGTGCTAGCGACTAACCCAAAGAAGTTGGAACCACGTTCGAAGGTTTGCCTTTTTGTAGGCTACCCCAAGGAAATGAGAAGAAGATACTTCTATGATCCGAGTGAGAACAAAATGTTTGTTTCCACAAATGCTATCTTCTTGGAAGAAGATCACATGAGAGATCATCAGCCACGAAGTAAGCTCATTTTACGTGAGATCTCAAGTGAGACTGAGACTATTGAGGGTTCAACAAGAGTTGTTGAACAGGCCGACATATCAACAAGAGTTGTTGAGATTGGAACGTCTAGTCAACCAGCTCAAGAGTTGAGACTGCCTCGATGTAGTGCGAGCGTTATGAACCCACTGCATCGCTACATGGGTTTGACTGAAGCCCAAAACATCATTACGAATGATGGGGTCGAGGATTTGTTGTCTTTTAAGAAAGAAATGGAGGACGTTGACAAAGATGAATGGGTTAAAGCCATGAACTAGGAAATGGAGTCTATGTACTTCAATAACGTCTGGGAGCTTGTTGATCCACCTGATGGGGTAAGACCTATTGGGTGTAAGTGGATCTATAAGTGAAAGAGAGGTGTATATGGAAAGGTGCAAATCTTTAAGGCTAGACTCATGGCAAAGGGTTATACCCAGATCGAGGGAGTTGATTATGAGGAAACTTTCTCACCTTTGTCATGCTGAAGTCTATCAGGATTCTCCTATCCATAGCCACATTTTATGATTATGAAATATGGCAATTGGACGTCAAGACTGCCTTTCTTAATGGTAATCTTAAGGAGGCCATCTATATGACACAACCAGAGGGGTTCATCGTTCCAGATCAAGAGAAAAGAGTTTGCAAGCTTAATAGGTCCATTTATGGGCTAAAACAAGCATCTAGATCTTGGAACATCGATTTGACACTGTTGTTAAGTCGTTTGGCTTTGACCAGGATGTTGATGAGCCTTGTGTTTATAAGAAGATCATCAACAACTCAGTAGCTTTCTAGGTACTGTATGTAGATGATATCCTACTCATTGAAAATGATGTAGGGTATTTGACTGATATTAAGAAGTAGTTAGCTGCCCAGTTCCAAATAAAAGATTTAGGTGAGGCATAGTATGTTCTCGGGATCCAGATCATTCGGGATCACAAGAATAAACGGTTAGCCCTGTCTCAAGCATCGTACATTGATCAAATGTTGATCAGGTACAGGATGCAAGATTCCAAGAGGGGTTTGTTACCCTTCAGGCATGGAATCATTTTGTCTAAGGATAAATATACTACGACACCTCAAGAAGTTGAGGAGATGAGACAGATTCCCTATGCTTTTACTGTAAGAAGCTTGATGTATGCAATGTTGTGTACTCAACCCGACATTTGCTATGCATTAGGAATTGTCAGTCGTTATCAGTCCAATCCAGGATTTGATCATTGGACGGTAGTCAAGAAGATCCTCAAGTATCTTTAGAGAACGAAGGACTACATGCTTATGTATGAAGATAAAGATCTGATCCTTATAGGATACACGGACTTTGACTTTCAGACCAATAGAGATTCTCGTAAATCGACATCGAGGTCAGTGTTTACTCTGAATGGAGGGGCTGTAGTCTGGCGAAGCATCAAGCAAGGATGCATCGCGGACTCCACTATGGAAGTTGAATATGTAGCGGCTTGTGAAGCAGCTAAGGGGGCTTTTGGCTGAGGAAGTTCCTTTCAGATTTCGAAGTTGTTCCAAATATGAATTTGCCGATCACACTGTATTGTGATAATAGTGGGGCTATGGCAAATTCGAAGGAGCCTCGGAGTCATTGTCGGGGTAAGCATATAGAACGAAAATATCACTTGACCAGGGAGATTGTGCATCGCGGTGATGTGATAGTCACAAAGATCGCATCGGAGTACAACGTTGCTGATCCCTTTAGAAAGGCCCTCACGACAAAAGTATTCGAGGGTCACATGGAGAGTCTGGGTCTGTGGGACATGCAGCATCTTGTCTAGGGCAAGTGGGAGATGATACTGGGGTATGCCCTAATTTATTGTATATTGTACATTTTTTATTGTATTGTACATTACTCTCTTGAGTCATTAGGACAAGTGGGAGATTGTTGGGATTGGTGTCCTAATTCTTTCGGAGTCTCGTTGTTTTGTAAAGATACACATTGTTTAATGAATAAAATAAGTATTATTTAATTCTGGCATTTACTCATATCCAATAAACAAAGCTTCTTGGTTATCTTATGTGAACTTAAGCATGTATATGTGATATACAAGAGAATCATGCCTTAAGTGATAACCTAAATAGGTCTGTAGTATAAGGATTAAGGTGGGATACCTGATCTTGGTGACACTACGGATATAACCCGCTTTATAGAGGTTTGCAAGTGTTGTAAACTACTACAGATGATAGATCCTAACCATTCATGGGGAGACGTGCGAGCGGGGGTGTCTTATACAAAGATTTTGTATAAGACCTGAACCACAAGATGACTAGACTCTGTATATAACGCCGTTGATACTAGAGACTTACATCTCACCTAAAAAACCATAGTTGACACGACCTCAATCCTGAGTGTTTTGGGAACTCCTACCTTTGAAGGCGATCCTTTGATTAGTATGGGTGAGAGTGGCCAGATTGCCAACTCAACATGCCTACCTTTTTGGGGACTTGTCTGATCTGGGAGCTGGGAACTCAATCCACAAGATGAAATTCACTCCTTTCCCGAAGCAGGGATAAGTAGAGAGATTGCTCCCTTAAGTGCTGATTCCGGGGCTTGAACATAGTGGCCACAGTTTCTCTTTGGAAGAGAAGACTCAGTCATAGTAGGACTATGACTTATGTTCATTAGAGGAATCAGTGGTACTTAAGGAGACAGATGTAACTACATGGGTATAACGGTTATTAAGCCAGCTGTACTTACGAGCGATCTGTGAAGGGTTATCGCACTACTGATTGGTTAAGATGAACACATAATATATATGTGGTAAGGAGAGTTCAACTGTCAGTCTTTAGTGAAGTGCCTGGCAGTTAACGGATGGTGGATCCCGTGGCTAAAGAGTTTAGTCAGTTATTCACGTACCATTGGAGCTTTGAGCTACAGATCCATAAGGTCCCTTTGGTAGCTCAATTGATTCAGTTGAGGATCAATTCTTGGTGTTTATTTGAAATGTTCAAATTGACAAGAGGTATTTTGATTATATATGATATAATCGTTATGATGTATGAGATACATCTAGTGGAGAATTGATGTAAATGAGATTTACATTAAGTACCATGGAATAGAAAAAGAACTATGGTTTATATGTTTCATGAGATGAAATATTAAAACTATAGGTTATAAATATATTATGATAAGTTGGTTATCATTTATATTTATAATAATATTAATTATTGGATAATTAATTCTTTTTCTTTTTAGTAACCAATTGAGTGGGTGATTAATTAGATTTTCATGGTAACCGTGAGATAAAAGAAAAATGGTTTCCCTAATTTTAGTAAAAGATTTACAAACTGTTAAAAAATTTTCATAAAAAAGTTTTGGATGATTTCCTTCTCTCGGCGAAAAAGGATCCCACGGAGTCGTCAAGTAAATAATAGATTTACTAAATGAATGGGCTTGGGCGAGCTAAACGATCGTACAATATTTACTAGATGATCGCATAGTTTTGCTAAACGATCGCTTGCCCAAGTAAATGATCGTCGTAGAGTCTGTAGGCGACAGACTGAGCTAAACAATGAGCTAAAACGATCGCATATCTTTTGCTAAGATGATCGCTTAGCTTTTAGCTAAACAATTGGGCATCGACCTATACGATAGGTCTCTGCATCTCCTACTTGCCTAGTCGCATACACGATAAGTGTTTCTTCCTTTGTCTACCTCATTCCAAGTCCGAACAGAACCCACCCTCTGGATTCTCATACCGAGAATACCAAGGTAGCCTTGTTGGTGATGTCTTACTCAACTCAACACCGTTGAGGTGCTATAGAGGTTGTTCGTGCTGTTGTTGAGGAGTTCGTGACTGAGGCGATCGTTGAGGACAAGCGCGAAGTGTTCGTACTGTGTTGCGATCGTGTAGATCGTGCGTTCGAGGTTGCTGTTATTCGAGTAGTCGTGCGCAAAGGAGCGTGGAGACGCATCTTCAAATGTTCGTAGAGTTTTTTCTCTTTGTTCATTTGAGTTTTTCATATTGTAATTTCTGTAAGAATTGTATAACCACATGTTTTTGTAGATGGCTGTAATATGTGATGTTCATTCATGATTGTGATTTGGAATAATCTGATTTCCGTTGCTTATGGAAATCTTTAATTCGATTTCCTTCAGTAAGAGGGTCACGAATTCACTTGTTTAGTATATGGGTTTAACAGAAATACTGGCTATGGTAGCGGATGGTGAAGTTGAGGATCCATTATCTTACAAGAAGGCAATGAAGGATATTGACAAAGATGGATGGATCAAAGCGATGGATCTCGAAATAGAGTCTATGTACTTCAATTCCGTATGAGATCTTGTAGATCAACCTGATGGAGTTAAACCTACAAGTTGTAAATAGATCTACAAGAGAAAACGGGGTGCTGATGGGAAGGTACAAACCTTCAAGGCTAGACTGGTGGCAAAGAGTTATACCCATACCTAGGTTGAGGGAGTTGACTATGAGGAGACTTTCTCACCTGTTGCCATGCTTAAGTCTATTCGGATCCTCTCGTCCATTGCCTCATATTATGACTATGAGATTCTTAGATGGATGTTAAGATTTCCTTTCTGAATGACAATCTTGATGAGACAATTTACATGGAGCAGCCCGAGGGATTCATAACCCAAGGTCAAGATCAAAAGGTTTGCAAGCTTAATCGGTCCATTTATGGACTAAATAAGCTTCTCTCTTGGAATATAATGTTTGATACTGCAATCAAATCTTATGGCTTTGATCAAATTGTTGATGAGCCTTGAGTATACAAGAAGATCATCAATAGTTTAGTAGTTTTTCTAGTGTTAAATGTAGATGATATCATACTCATTGGAAATGATGTAGGTTTATTGACTGAAGTTAAGAACTGACTAGTAACCCAATTCCAAATGAATGATTTGAGAGAGGCTCAGTTTGTTCTGGGTATTCAGATCTGTAGAGATCGAAAGAGCAAAATGCTAGTTCTGTCTCAAGCATCTTATATTGACAAGATACTTGTCAAATATTCGATGCAGAACTCTAAGAGGGGCTTATTACCTTTTAGGCACGAAGTTACATTGTCTAAGGGACAGTGTCCTAAGACACCTCAAGAGGTTGAGGAGATGAAACGGATCCCCTATGCATCGACTGTGGGCAGCTTGATGTATGCGATGTTATTACTAGACCTGGCATCTGCTATATAGTGGGGATAATCAATAGATATCAATCTAATCTAGGATTAGATCACTAGACCGCCATTAAAAACATCCTGAAGTATCTACGGAGAATGAGGGATTACATGCTCGTGTATGGTTCTAAGGATTTGATCCTTAAAATATACACAAACTCTGATTTTCAGACTGGTAAGAATTCTAGGAAATCCACACCAGGATTAGTGTTCACTCTTAGCGAAGAGGCAGTAGTATGGAGAAGCACCAAGCAAGGGTGCATTGCTGACTCCACTATGGAGGCTGAGTATGTAGCGGCTTGTGAAGCTGTTAAGAAAGCTGTTTGGCTCAGGAAATTCTTGACTGATCTGGAAGTTGTTCCAGACATGTCAAAGCCCATCACACTTTATTATGATAATAGTAGTGTTGTGGCTAATTCCATATAAGAGAGAAAAGAACCTACAGGTTGTATTGTATATGATACAATATTAAAAACTATTGCTTTTAGATGTAGATGAACAATTTTTATTCATATAGCCTAATCCCTTTTTATCATTAGAAGATTTACCTTTATCTGATTTTTGTGTACCAATAATTAATTTCTTAAGAGACTCTTTTGCAAGTTCAAGCTCTTTAGTAACAAGCAATTCTTTTTCTTTAAGCACATGTAAAAGATCATTTTTCTCATAATTGTCACATTCAAGAAACTTAATTTCATCAACAAGAGAAAATTTATCTTTTTCTAAAGATGTATTACTATTTTCTAAAATAAGAATTTTATCTTTTAAGCTAGCAATTTCACCTTTCAACTCTAACGAACAAGATCTAATTTTCTCATTTTCATCTCTCAAATAATTCAATTTAGTTTTCAAACCACATGATAAAGATTTAAGAACATCATTCTCATTTTCAAGAAAAGTAATTTTGTCATTCAGTGCATTTTTCTCATTACAACAATCAACAACTTTATTATGCAACAACATATCAGTAACTCTACTTTTCAAACAATCATTTTCATCTATCAAAGATTTATTTTCAATAGACAATGGCTTAAACATCTTTGATATTTTAAGTAATAAAATAAGATTTTAACAATGATTTATGTAAAAGAGTAACCATTTGTAGGAGTGACAAACTCAAACAATGAATATTAGTTTAAAATGATTTATGAAAATTTTATCACAAACAAGAGAGCAACCAACTCTCGTACTAGCTGTAGGATCTGTATGGTAACCCTATAGGAGGTGTGAAAAGGGTTTAATAAAACTAATCAAAACTTTTTACTAATGTGAGCCAAATTAAACAAATTAACAAACTTTTCATTAACAAATAATTTAAACAATAAATTCATGCAAATCAACCCAAAATAGCCAATTAATTAAAACTAACACTTTTAAGCATCCAATTTGATTCTAATAAAAAGATTGGTATGAGATATGTAAAGATCAATTCAACCAATCTAAATAAACAATAAGAAATTATAAGGAACAATTATTGCAATTAATTTCATGCAATAAAATATAACAACAAATTAATTGCAAAATTAAAGTAGAAGAGGGATAGAAAAATTAACACCGAAAATTTTATAGTGGTTCGACACAACCGGCCTATATCCACTTCCCAAGCTCCTCTTGGGTATGTCACTACGAACTTAACTCTTTCCACGGCTTAGAATCGAACCGCTACAACATTCTTTTTTTAGGTGCAAAAACAAACCTGATTCTTTCCACAGTTAGGATCAAACCGTTACAATACTCTTGTTATGAGTTCAAGAGTAAACTTTTACAATAGATTTAGAAATGATGAACAATATGAGAAAAAACTTTCTAAAAGAGTGAATTTACAAATTGTAGCACTCAACAAATTAATCCTCACAATAAAATAAATATCTCAAGAATAAGATGAAAAAGAAAAAATGAGAGTTTTGAGAGAATAACAATGGTGGCTTTGAGGATTGTAAATATATGTAATTGCTATTATGATCTGGAGAAGAAGACGAGTTTAAATAGAGAGGAAAAATTGTTGGAATCCACATTTAATTTGGGCCATTGGATCTTGGAAAAGAAAATTGAATTGTGGAGATTTAAACCCAACTAGTCGTTAGACACACACACACATATATATATCTCAAATCATTTTCTTTTAAAACCCGTGTCCAACTAGCCGTTAGACATAAATATAAAATAATATTATATTCATTTTCTTTTTAAATTCATTTTCATTTTAAACCGATCCAAAAATTAAAAGCTTCACCATGTGTTATTCCTCCTATGCTCCAAGTGGCACCTTTCAATTGGTCCATTTTGATGAAAAAAGTATGTCACATCATCAAATTGGGATTTTTCCATTATGCTTGTTTTGCCTATATTTTCTTCGTTTGAGCTCCGATTTGGGTGATTCAAGTTGCGTTGGAATCGTTGTTTCAAGCTTTTCAAATACTCAAATCATCAATAAATAAAAGTAGTCTTGTTATCATCAAAACATTAATTAATTTGAGATTAAGGGCCAAAAAGCCAACAACGAGATGTGGGGCTGACATCTTAAAAGGAAACCATGAGTTGGGCCTTGCATGGTGAAGACACATAAGATTTGCATGCAAGTAGGAGGTGTCAACGCTGTAGGACTTGAGGGGATGATGAGGATGGCTTGGAATTGCCTATAAATGCCACAAGAGGAAACTTAGGGTGTTAAGTGAATGCCTATGCGTAGGGGAAGAGCAACCATGTTTTGAGCATGTTGTCCAGGCGTTGAAGAAGGTAACCATGCATTGGGGACAGTGGACCATGCGTCCAACTAGTGCTGAGGAGGGCCACCCTGTGATCGCTACTGTCCTAAGTTGTTTCAGGGCCTAGGTTCACGTTTATTGGAGTTGGTAAGCTAGGTTTAGGACCATAAAGGTATTATAAGATTATTCTAGCCCTAAACATGAGATTCTTGTTAAATTTGGACCAATATAGGCTCGAGATCCAAGAAGGAACTAGGAAGCCAGAAGACTTGGAAAGAGAGGAATTCTCACTGACGAACGATAGTGAAAAGAGTCCGAGTTGCTACTTGAAGTCGAGGTTTCCCACAAGATGAACTTCTTAATTGATAGATGGGCCAAGTTAAAAAGTGAATAATTGTAAATTTACTAAGATGTTTGAACTTTATTATGTTGTAATAAAATAATAGTTTTTAATCATTTATCTTTGGCTAAGATTGACAGTAGAAAGTTGGACTATAGATGCCATGAAAGGGTGGTACCTGTCGTCCTTACATCTCATTTCAGGTGAAAGAGGTGAGTTCGGGAGTGGGTGTTACATATCAACCACTTCATCCCCTCTACCGCACATCCCTTATGTGATAACGAGTGGAGACCATCGACTGAAGACCTCTATTATGCAAGTCGTTTCACATTTTCTTTGCTTTTTGCACACTACCTACTTGACAAAGCTTTTGAATGAGATGCGTATAAGAGGAAATTGAAGGCTACAACCCTTACTCTAGCAGCTCCTTTAATAGGTTTGTGCTCTGCAATATCTTCCCCTCTCTGCAAAATCCTTGAATCGGAGTATTGTATGTTACAACATCACAAACTACATCTTTACAAGGCCTTTCTCGAAAGAAGTCGTATGCTTCATCTATCCTTCCGTGTAGACACACACCTGTAATCACTATGTTGCAGCTCAGAGTGGTTTCTTTATAACCTTTATCATGCATTTCCTTATATAGCTTTAAGGCCTCATCCAAATTTCCAATCTTATAAGTTGTATGTATACTCATTTGGAAGAAATCCCTTATCAATCATCTCAAACCACAACTTTCTAACATATCCAAACCAACTCATCTTACAAAGCCCACAAATCATTGTTGTATACATGACCATATTGAAGGAACTATTATCAAAGAGAATCCATGAGCGAAAGCAAGATCGTTCCAAATACATTGTGATAAAATTACAAACATTCACAAACATACCAACAAGTTATGCATTTCAGAACAAATTACGGCATGCTTTTAACAATTAATACAAAGGAACGAGAGACATACCTTTTGAAGAACTCTTCTTTTAACTTTCTCTCGCTCTTGCAAAGAACTGGGATCAGCAACCTCTCGCTGTCACTGCAATCGTCTACCCAAATCTCTCGCTGTCGCTTAGCACACGAACAATCTTCTCCATGAATAAGCGGCCTTACGGACACCACCATCAGTGACCTTGGTATTCTCGGAGTGAGAATCCAGGAGGTATGGGCTCTATTGGATTTGGTAGAGGGAAGGAAGAAATAACGATCGTACTCAATGACCAAGCAAGTGGGAGAGTAATGTGTCTGTCGTATGATGGGTGCTTGATCATTTAAAAAAGGTGCACGATCGTTTAGTAAAACAGGTTTGATCGTTTACACGACCGTTTAGAGAAAATCGCAACCACGCGATCGTTTAGTAAAATGCTACACGATCATTTAGATAATGGCGTGTGTACATGATCATTTAGACAAACACTTGAAGCTGTCACGTAGGCTCTTGTGAGCTAAACGATAGACAGTGTACTTGATATGAAATGATTCTTACAAAATGAAAACAATTTTCATTTTATCCTTTAATTATGAAAACTAAATATAACCTCCCATTATCACGCACGGTTAAGGAGAAACCACCAACAATTATCTCATAATTTTTTAATTATAAATAAATATAATAACTAACTTATCATATTATATTTATAACCTATAGTTTGAAACCATAGTCCTTTTTTCCTTTACTTGATATAAATCACATTAATATCATTTTCCTCCAATTAATGTATCTCATACATCATATCAATTATATCATATATAACTGAACCAGTTTAATCATATCATATATAATCAAACTCCCTCTTGTCAATTTAAACACTTCAAACTGACCCAAAAACTAATTCTCAACTTGAATTCATTGAGCTATCAAGGGGACCTTATGGACCTGTAACTTGAAGCTCCAACGGTACGTGAATAGTTGACTAAACTCTTTAGCCACGAGATCCACCATCTGTTAATTGTCGGGCACTCCACTAAAGACCAACAATTGCACTCTTCTCATCACAGATAAATTTCTGTGTCCATCGGATATAAACAGTCAACAGTACGATAACCCTTCACAGATATTCGTAAGTACAGTTGGACCAATTTACCATTTTGCCCTTGTAGTTACATCTAACTCCTTAAGTACCACTGATCCCTCTAATGAACAATATATCATAATCCTACTATGAGTGGATACCTCTCGGGCCACGAGAAGGTGTGTAGCGCCACATCGTTCAAGCCCCGGAATCAACCCTTAAGGGAACAATCTATCTACTTACCCCTGCTTTAGGGAAAGAGTGAATTCCATCTTGTGTAACTGAGTTCCCAACTCCCCAATCAGACGAATCCCCAAAGTGGTAGGTTTGAGTCGGCGATTTGGCCACTCACACCCATGCAAATCAAAGGACCGTCTTCAAAGGCAGAGTTCCCAACTCACTCAGGATTAAGGTCATGTTACCTATGGTCATCCTAGTGAAGTGAAGTCTCTGTCATGAACGGCGTAATATAACGAGACTAAACACTTCATGGTCTGGTCTTATACAAACTCCTTTATATAGGACACCCCCACTTACATGTCTCCACATGAATGATTAGGATCACACCATCTATAGCACGTCACAACACTTGTAACTATCTACAAAGTGGGCCACACCCGTAATGTCACCAGGATAAGGTTTCCCTTCTATATCCATATACTACAGACCATTTTGGTTATCACTTAAGGTATGATCCACTTGTATGTTTTTGCATACATGCTTAAGTTACAACGACAACTAGGGATCTTAGTTTATTGGTTTGTGGTAAAGCAAATAAAGCATCTCATGTTTCATAGACAATAGTGAAGAAAATATCTCATATTATTACATCACAAGCGTTTGTTCAATACAGGTGTTTACAAATTACAGGACCCAACGAGAGTTTAGGGCATCAACTCCAACACATATCAGGAGCATATCCCCAACCCTTAAAGCCATTGAAAACCTCAAATGCCTACAACTGCTTCCTTTTCTTGCAGAGCCCGTCAAGGATTTCTTGGTAGGTTAAAATATCTGGATTACGATTTTTAGCTATCATTGTGTGAAGAAGTTCTATTAATCTATCATAATTCTTCTCCTCACAGAACCCAGAAATCAATTTGTTGAAAACATCATTACAAGGGGCCAATCCATCTTCTAAAGTCTGCTCAAAAGCGCATAAGCTCTCGACACCTTGTTATCGCTGCAAAATGTCTAGATAAGATATGCTAGTCTCAATCCCCACATCCTTCTGCACACCATCTTCCATCATCTCTTTTTACAGTTTCCAAACAAGATCAGTCCTCCTAAGCTTAAGATAATTCTGTAAAGCAAAGTTCCAAGTCTCAATGGATGGACGATATCCAGTCTCTTTTAACACATCAGATACATCAACAGCTTCCTCAACCAAACCACCCTCACAAACATATCGAATGTAATTCTCCAAAGAAGCAGACTCAGAACTAAAACCAAAAGAATGAAAAAAAGATTTAGCGGGAACACAATCCTTGGCTTCCAAAAGAGCATAAAAAAGCGTGTTGCAACTGACTGGATGGGGCAAGAACTCAGGCTGTGAACTCAACCAGAGAAAAAACCTCAACAAAAGCAAAACAGTTTAGCTACTTCAAAAGCTCGCGAATAAAGATGGGTCATGGAAATTGAAAGAAGAGTAATCAAAAAGTAGAGTCTACTCCCATCTGATTTGTTCCTAATGACCTTACATACCTCTTCCACAATCTCACTGACGTCTTGCCGACAAGTAGGATTCAATAATTTCTCACTCGGTTCAATCTCTTCATAACTATTATTTCCTCCGTTCATTTCCACTGAAAGATTCCAGATGTGGATCCTAAGGTTCTTGAAAAATCGAGAGTTTTGGCGAATGGAGATCATAAGAGATGCAATATTAGCCATAAACCACTAATCCTCTGATTCTCATAGGTAGAATTTCTTATTCTCCACAGATATATGAGCTGATAGTAACCTAATTAAAGATAAATGGAGGAAACGGCGACAATCTAGAAACTTAGAAGAACAAGTATAAATTAAAGAGGTTCGTTCAAAATGCAATCGGATTATAATAGTTCACACAATTGAATCCAAGAAATACAAGATGAAGTTAAGCAAACCAGAGATCTTGGAGCTGCCAATACTGCTAAGGAGAACGAGGAGGCGGAAAGGAAAACCATGGAAGAAAGCGTGGGTGGCAGAAACGGAGAATCATTTTTTTCTCCTGCATTCTGTTATCGTAGGATAATTGTTTTAAATGCTCAATCTACTGAAAATGTTTTCAAAGCAATGATTGTGTAGATAGATAGTGCATTTTGATTTATTTATAAATAAATTGATTCATTTTTTTTATTTAAACTATTATATTGCCTAAAAAACTCATGTCCTAATCCTTGAATTTGGAATGATTTTATCTGGATGTTTGTCTATAGTTCTCACTTCTCACATTGGTTGAAGAAATGTTTGAATTAATCTCTCGGAGAAATAAATAAATAACTAAATGCTTGAATTCATATTTAGAATTTTATAATAAAAATAATTTTTGAAAACATTAATGGAAAGTGAAATATATATATATATATATATTTTAAGTAGTGTTTATAAGGTTATTTTTAAAAAATAAAATGGTGGTACAAAAACAATTAAAAATTAAAAAATTTAGGAAAAACAAAACATAACATGTTCTCAATTTTATATGTATCTCCCGACTTCATGTTTTTCCAGCATCCATCATTTGCATCAATAGTTTCTTCAATGTTCAAGTCAAACATAGCAAACTCTAGATGTAAGGTTAGTATTCCACCGTGTTTATTCACTTTTTTCTTTAATTGATAAACAATAATGATTTTATAGTCAATTAAACATTTTGTTTTGCTACAAACGAGCATAGGTAAACTAGCATACAGATATGTAAACGACCCAAAGGGCCATGATTCAAATCCTTTTGTCCTATTATACTATTAAAAAAAAACTTTTGGGCCATAAAAATGATGAAAATAGTCCTTGATTTTCTTCCAAACATAAGCCGATAAACATAATAAACTAGAAAATTAGAACGTTTGATCCGGATTAGGGGTTAAAATTGTTGGGTTTTATGTCCTAAAACTCGTAGATATTGAATGTAATTAAATGACTGTCATTAATAAATAGTTATTAATGTTTTTATCAATAATCGTTGTATTTAACTGTATGTAGAGACATACAGGGATTGATGTTCAGCAAACTCATAAGACAACCTTGTCTATTGATATTGAATGTAACTCATAAGACTAAGGATTATAATCGTTGGAGCTTCTGATCTACAAGTCCATTAGGTCCCATTCCTAGCTTGTAAAGGGTATTGAGGTAATTTGTCATAAATTAAATTTGAAACGTTCAAATTCAGAATTGAGAATTTCTTAATGTATGTTGATACATTTAAATATACAATTTAATTTTAGACTTTATTATTAATTTTGGATATTATTCAAAATTAATAAACGAGAGAACGAAATATTGGAAAATAGTTCATATATTAATTTGATATGAATAAGATTCATATTGAAAACTATAGGTTAAAAATAATGTACATTGGATGCACATTAAAACTATAGGTTAAATGAGAGAAATGTTTTTTAATATGATTCAAATGAGAAATTAAATTAAATATGTGATATTTAATTGGATGCTGAATTAATTGAAGAATTAATTAATTAATTAATGTAATTTAATTGATTAAATCAAAACTATATGTTAAAATTAATGTACATTAGATGCACATTAAAACTATATGTTATATGAGAGGAAATCATTTAAATATGATTTAAATAATCATTTAATTAAATATGATTTAATTAATTTAAATTAAATTAAATTAAAAAAATTAACTCCCTATTTTAGGGAAGTTACTAGAAAACGTAGGATCAATCCCACATTTTTCCATCCCTCTCTCTAACCAAAGAGTTTTGTTTTTGCAGAGGGAGGAGAAGGCTCTCAAGCTCTTTGTGCGTGTTTTCTTTTCTGAGAAAAGAAAGAAAAATTGTTCTGTGATATTCCCAAATTCCAAAAGAGAAAATCTCACAATTCTCCATAATCTTAATTCTCTACAAGAATAGGGGGTTTCCAAGTGGTGGTACCTAATCCCAATTTAACAGAGAAATTCTACAGAATTATCAAAAGGTTTGCAAGGTAGGATTTCTTTCCCTGTATAATTAGTCTTTTTGGGAATTGCATACTTAATCGATATTATCTTTTATTCCAATGCAAAATTATTTGATTTTAAATGTCAATTTGAAAAAAAAAAAAAAACGAAATGGTTTTGTGTTTTGGCTAGTGCCTTAGGGTTTTCATACCGGTACCAAAGCCAAATTGTATTATTAATTTGGCAATTTATTTATTTTTTTCATTAGTTTGGTGAGATTTATTGTATTATGAATGTTATGGTTTGCAATTGAATGTATTCTGTAATATTTAGCCTTAGATTTACAATTTTGATATGATCAATGTAAAGGCCCCTATGTTTTTTGGGCATTATTGTTGTAAATTCCTCTGTAAGTCCGGGTCTAGAATTAGGGTTCGTGTCGAGGAAGTTTGAGACCAATTTGGCCAAAAATCGCAATTCTTGCACAATTCTGCAGAGGATTAGGGTTAGTAAAGCGGGTCCGGTTTGACTGCGGTTCAGTTAGTGGTCCGGTTCGGTTGGATTGGCTTGGTTCGCAGGTTGATGATTTGTTTCAGGCTGGTTCAGGTTGGTCTGGTCCGGTTCTAAATCGACAGAAGAAATTTTAGGATAAATTTATCTAAAATAGTGTAATTTACTTCTTTATTTTATCCCAGGGGCCAAAATTGCAGGTTCATTTGTTATTTAAATGCTTTGTAGATGTCATTTAAAGAAATCCCACCTTAGGTTAAACATGTTTGTGCATTTTTTGCATATTATAAGTATTATAATGTATGGTATGAAATGCATGATTTATAATTCCAAGGTTTATTTAATGTATGTGATATATAAAATATATGAAATTGGAGAAACTTGTTACATGACATTAATTGGAAAATGTAATTAGTTATATTTATTAATGTATATGAATATGCTTGGTTGACTTTCATAATATTATTATAAGTTATTAATTAAAATTCAATATGCATTGAGCATGACACATCCAAAACTTAATATAATGGTTATATTAAAGTTATGAAATGCATGTAATATGGTTTAATTTTTGAAGTACAATATGATTGTTAATTAACTAAAATCATAGCGAGCATATTATAGGACTAATCATTAAAATTTGTAATAGTTATAAAAATTAATGATTAGCAACCATTAACCTATAATAAAGAATTGCATGCAAACCTAGGATCTGAAGAAAAATATATTAATTTTAAGTTCTTTAAAATTAATTAGACCTAAGATCATATTTCTAATTAGATTAGAATAATTACTTAGTTTCTTTCAAAATAGTTTTAAAATTGACAAAATAGGACAAATAGGATTAAAGTTATAAGGGAACTCAACCAATACAGTTTTGTCTAAACTTGAGGTATTTAAGTTGATGGTTTATGTAATACCTCCTAACTGGGAACTAGATCGGAACCTGAGTTGAATTAACCGAGGTCCTATTAGCATGCAATGCCACTAGGTAAATTAAATGGTTTCATACACCTAGAACTTTAGTATAAAGTCCTTTTTATAAGAGTTATAATAGGCATAGACTTACATAGATTCATTAGCTGGAATTTAGCTAAGTATAACAAAATCCTAAAATAATTATAACATTTTTATGAGAGAAAAATGATATATAAGATATATCATTTTTACACTCTCACATTCCTAAGAGTTCACACCATGAGATCCATGCTCGACTTCATATTGCCCTAAGCACGACCTCCCTTCAGAAAGTGTTTGTAAGGGTCAATATCAAGGTGAATAGGGGAAATGTTCAGAGTAAATGGGAGAAGTTCACGTGTCAATGTATCATACGGTCTCTTTCATTAGGTTGCACTGTGAGATTCTTTTGATCCGCTTGCGTGCCATCCTAGAGCGACCATTAATGCGTTATTTTATGATATGGAAATGTGGATGAAATGCGGTGGTGAAATTGCATTGAGCACTCAAGTTTTCTCAGTGGAATCCAAGTGTAAATTCCACTGAGTTTCTTGGTAAGTCCATGATCGAACTTAGAGACTTGTGAAAACAGGTTGCGGGTGGTAATTTTTAGGAAAACTTTGCAGTAACCAAATAAATCAATAGTTGTTGAGGTTGTTGTTTGCGGTAATGAAAAAAATAAACAAATGCGGCGGAGTTTGAAAAGAGTTAAATAAATGGAAGATGCGATGAGTATGCGATGAACAGGTTGAGAAAAGTTTCGGCTAATACTTCCTAGGATGCGTTCATGCTATGCGATCATGCAACATGCATACAACAGTAAACCACCTCTCGGTGCGAATGCCATGGCTTCTAAGACTAAAACGCATGCGATATATGCGATAAGTCTATAAGACCTACACATAAGCCTCTATTCTTATTTATGCGATGTCAAAATGACACACACACAAATAAGGCGACCATATAATATCATTTGCATCTCTAGGATGCATGTGATGCAGGTTGACAAACAGAGCTTATTTCTAAGTCTCTATCTCTTATTTATATAGTTCTAATCTTGCTCTCTCGAGTCTAGATTCTAACCTAGCTCTCTCGAGTATGAGGTTCTTTCTTCAGACTCTCTCTCAAGTAGCTCTAAAGGGGTATTTGGCATAGCATAACACAAGATAATCGCAAGCAATGAACTTCCTAGGTCATGTTAGCTTAATTCTTCTCAACCCATTCAACTAGTTTAGCTACTCATGCGTGCTAAGAGAGTGAACAGATGTAGAATAAGAACTTCCATTGTATAAATATAAAGATGAAGTACAAAATAAGAATGCAAGTATAGAATAAAGAGTCTGGTAGCAATCTCTTGCTGCCCAGGTTTTTACACTGTTTTTCTACTCATGTTCAAAAGATAATCTTGCTCTCGCGAGAGTTGGCCCACTCTCTGCTTCTACGCCTCAAGATTCTCTCTCGAGTTTCCTTGAGTGATCTTCGGCATCTCCACTCTTCTCGTGCTCTGCCTTAAAATAAAAAGGATAAACTATGGACAAAGACGAGCTAAGTTCTCAAATTCGTGAACAGGTGAACCCCTTTTCTGAAGGATGCCTTTGGTATTTATAGGACTTCCAGGGTGAAAGGTGGCTTCTCTCTCATGATTGCTCAGATGGGACGACTTTAATTTCCTGACTGATGTGCAGAATATTTGTCACCGAAAAGTTGAATGTACTTGTTATCGTTAACGGCTGTCAACTTAATTCGGATTCGACTGTCATCAACTTTCTATCCCATCGTGATTAATTATGCCTTTCACCCAAATGCGCCCACCAAGTTGCACTGACCAGGTTGCGGCAATCCTTCTTGAGCAAAGGTTGCAAACATAATCATCACAAAGCCTTGCGGTAATGCTATGCTCGACTAATGATTTCCTATGATCGCAATTTCCGCCTGCGTCAATACATTTTTTTGCACAAAAACACAAAAATCAACTGTTCCCATGCGATGAACGCATGCGACCGCAATATTATGAATTTAATGCTCTTGGACGCAATTTAACATGTTTTATCAACGCAAGCCAACATTGTTTAAGAACTTAGCACTATGATAACGTGCATTTCTACCCATTATCACTCCCCTAAATTTAAACAATGCTTGTCCTCAAGCATAAGTTAAAGATCTTCTTTAGCAAGTCGACCGTAATGTTCTTTTCCTAGATTTCTCAAGGATACTTCGTTCAAATTCTATATACCAAAGTTTCCTTAAGTCTTGTTCAAGTCTCTTCTTAAAATATTTCTAAGACCTAGGTATCGCAAGCCTAACCTTCAAAAAGACTTTACTAAATTCCGGGACATCGCATGATTTATTTCAAAAAGAAAATTTTCCACCGGGGTATCAAATGATTTTATCCTTGCATATTTCTTGACATTATTATTTTTTCTGACCTTGTGCTGATCCAAGTGCCTTGTCTTCATTTTGACTTGCCCCCACGTGTGTCATGCGGACATCCAACTACGAGCAATGCACTCTTCCTCAGACTGAACTGATACCTTACTTGGCAATAGAGTTGCGGTCATTTATTTATGCATTGATCCTGGTGACTTACTTTCATTTTGGCTTGCCTCCACGTGTGTCATGCGGACATCCAACTACGGGTAAGTGCCTTTCATAAGTTAACTCTTATCAACATGGGTTTCCTATTGTGTTGATAGTGGAGTTGTTATTCTCAATTTTTTTTCAAAATAGCAAGGTCGAAAATAAATACCTCATCCCCAAATTTAAAATGCGGCAATGTCTTCATTGCCAAAAGATTGAAATAAATCATGCGATGTTCTTAGAAAGCTCCGTAAAGAGAGTTTGAAAGAAAGCTAGTGGACCCCTAACTTCTAGAAATATTTCATGAGGTGACTATCTTAAAGTTAAGTTGACTCTAGTATATACGAAAGAAATAGAAGCATGTTTTTCATTATTGAAATCATAATTGGCAAAGAGACAATATGCGGTACCCTACTAAATTTATCTATGTCAAATGATTGCGGTAATCAAAGAGGATGTGGTGATAAATCTTTTAAACTAAAATGCGATGCAATGGTGCAAAATTTGAAATAAAGACAAGGAAGAATACAAACCCCAAATTTGGCTATCACCCGTACTGTATATTGACGCATCCTTCTTTGCTGCGATCTCTCTTCTTTGGATTGCGGTGATGGAGTGAGATACGTTGCTTCTTCGTGTAACACCTCCGTAATCGTGTGCCTCGATTGTTGAAAAAATAAAAAACAGTGAGAATCAATACAACAAAGTAATTACGATAGTAGATAACAACAAGTATGATGAAAGTTCAAGAAGTAATGGTGCAGGAAAAAAATGTTCAAAAGAGTTGCGTCCCTGATGAGATTGAGTCATATATTAACTCAGGGACCGCTTATTCCAAGCTTGGCTTTTCACTTCCATGGTGGCTTTTCCCTCTTTTCTTTATCCTCTGGAATCTTTATCACCTTAATCCGGAGCTTTTCCTCATGAATGTTCATTACGATCTTCCCCTTGCGCACATCAATTTGAGCGTGACCAGTCGAAAAGAATAGTTGTCCGAATATGATAGGCGCATCTTCGTCCACTTTATAATCCAAAATGAGGAAGTCTGCCAACATGATGAATTTATTGATTGAGATTGCGGTATTTTTCAACTCTTCTTCAAGGTATATCTGAGATCTGTTCGCGAGCAGGAGAGTTTCCTTTGTGGACGTGAGTGTTCCGACATTCAATTGTTTGAAGATTGATAGCGGCATTATGTTTATACTTTCCCCAAGATCACATAGTGTT
>NC_052349.1:7208535-7224551 GCF_009727055.1 Benincasa hispida | reverse complement strand
GAGCATGGTATCGTGAAGATTCCTGGGTCGCACATTTTTTGTGGGATCATAGCATTTTGCGCTGCAGCCACTATTGCGATCTTGTCTTCATCATTCTGTTTCTCTTTCAATCTTTATGGAGTTGCTGGTGGTTGGAATTCTTTTACCTCAGGATCTAGAGGCTTGAGGGTGGACGCAACTTCAAGGTTCATTTTCTCGGGCTTTTTCGAACTATAGGTCAACGGGTCCTCGGTTGTTACCGCATTCAAATTGGTCACGACGGGTTCCTCCCTTTCTTCCGTAGTCATTTTGTCGCTTAGCACAGAAACTGCTAAGCATTGTTCCTTTCTGATACCCCCAGTGTTGCGAGGAATCTTAGTTGAGCTCGGCAGTGCTCTTTGCGGCCTATTTTTCAGTTCACCGCAATCTGTCCCATCTGAATTTTGAGGTTTCGAATGGATGTGGCTTGATTCTGAAGCACTGATTTTTTTTTCTCAATAAACTGCTTCAGCAAGCTCTTTAAGGACGAAAATTGCGATGATTGCGAGATGCTAGCTTGACTATGCGTTAGACCGTTATTTTGCGGGAAAAATCTGGGTGGCCCTCCTTTTTGTGCCATAGGTTGGAAGTTTTGTTGTTGATTTTTCCATGCAAAATTTGGGTGGTTTCTCCACCCGGGGTTATATGTGTCGGAATAGGGGTTGTTCTTTACGAAGCACACTGACTGCGGATTTGTTGGGCATTCCTCCATTGAATGAGCGTCTCCACAAATGACATAACTTGTGGTCGTTTGAGCAATTGCGTTGACCTGTCCTTGCTTCACTCCCATATTATTAATTGTGATGCCTTGTATCAAACTCATCATCGCAGTCATTTGATTTTGCAGAGAGGTGATGGCCCTGTTGTTTGCGTCATTATCTTTAATTCTTAATATTTGGTCGCTTTCCCTCCAATCCTCGTGATTTTTGGAAATGTGGTCAAGTAAACTCTTGGCCTCCTCATATGTTTTGTCGAGCAGACCACTAGCGGCTGCCGCATTGGCAGCGGTCTGCGAAAAGGAATTCAGTCCTTGGTAAAAGATCTCCATCTTCAGGCAGTCTAGTAAGCCATTATGTGGATAGTCTCTTACCAGCCATTTGAATCTCGCCCAGGCATCGCTGAGCGATTCCTCATATTCTTATTCAAAATTTGTTATTAATTTCCTTCTCCTAGCATTCTTAGTTGGTGGGAAATACTTCTTCATAAACTTTTCCACCACCTGTTCCCACGAAGTTATCTCCCCCGGTTCGAGAGAATATGCCCATTTTCTTGCCTAATCACACAAGGAAAATGGAAACAGAGTCAGTCGAACTTCTTCGGTAGAGATATTTGGGAACACAAAAGTATTACAGATTTCTATGAAGCTCCAGAGGTGGGCGTGGAGGTCTTCGCCACGCCTTCCTCCAAACTGCCCACAGCTTGGATCATCTACAACATTACCGACTTCATTTCAAACCTTGATCCATCTAACACTGGCCTCATGATTCTTGGAGAGAAATCGTAGAGGTTGGGCGACGCACAGTCTCGGATAGGTCTATTGCGGTCATTCGCCAGAAGGATGGGGTTGGCCATTATATTGTTCGCGTTCGTGGCCCTTTCTGCCGATTGTTCCACCATTCTTGGAGTTCTGTCTTGTTGTTGATGGTTGTCTCTCAGTCTTCTTCTGAATGTCCTCTCAATCTCCGGGTCCTAATTCACCAGAGATTGAGAGTTTGCAAAGAAATTAGAAAAATTACCTTTAGCACACTATTTTGCCAAAGTCCCCGGCAACGACGCCAAAAACTTGATGCGTTATTTTATGATGTGGAAATGTGGATGAAATGCGGTGGTGAAATTACGTTGAGCACTCAAGTTTCCTCAGCGGAATCCAAATGTCAATTCCACTGAGTTTCCTGGTAAGTCCAGGGTCAAACTCAGGGACTTGTGAAAACAGGTTGCGGTGGTAATTTTTAGGAAAACTTTGCAGTAACCAAATAAATCAATAATTATTGAGGTTGTTGTTTGCGGGAATGAAAAAATAAACAAATGCGGCGGAGTTTGAAAAAATTTGAATAAACGGAAGATGCGATGAGTATGCGGTGAACAGGTTGAGAATAGTTTCGGCTAACACTTCCTAGGATGCGTTCATGCTATGCGATCATGCAACATGCATACAACAGTAAACCACCTTTCAGTACGAATGCCACGACTTCTAAGGCTAGAACGCATGCGATATATATGATAAGTCTATAAGACCTACACATAAGCCTCTATTCTTATTTATGTGATGAAAAAATACCACACACACAAATAAGGCGACTGCATAATATCATTCTCATCTCTAGGATACATGCGATGCAGGTTGACAAACAGAGCTTATCTCTAAGTCCCTATCTCTTATTTATGCAGTTCTAATCTTGCTCTCTCGAGTCTAGATTCTAACCTAGCTCTCTCGAGTCTGAGGTTCTTTCTTCAGACTCTCTCTCAAGTAGCTCTAAAGAGGTATTTGGCACAACATAACACAAGATAACCGCGAGCAATGAACTTCTTAGGTCATGTTAGCTTAATTCTTCTCAACCCATTCGACTAGTTAAGCTACTCATGCGTGCTAAGAGAGTGAACAAATGTAGAATAAGAACTTCCATTATATAAATATAAAGATGAAGTACAAAATAACAATGCAAGTATAGAATAAAGAGCCTGGTAGCAATCTCTTGCTGCCCAGGCTTTTACACTATTTTTCTACTTGTGTTCAAAAGATAATCTCGCTCTCGCGAGAGTCGGCCCACTCTCTGCTTCTACACCTCAAGGTTCTCTCTCGAGTTGCCTTGAGCAATCTCCGGCGTCTTCACTCTTCTCGTGCTCCGCCTTAAAATAAAAAGGAAAAACTATGGACAAAGACAGCTGAGCTCTCAAATTCGTGAACAGGTGAACCCCTTTTTTGAAGGATGCCTTTGGTATTTATAGGACTTCTAGGGTGAAAGGCGGTTTTTCTCTCATGATTGCTCAGATGGGACGACTTTAATTCCCAAACTGATGCACCGAATATTTGTCACTGAAAAGCTGAATATATTTGTTATCGTTAGCGGTTGTCAACTAATTCGGATTCGACTGTCATCAGCTTTCTGTCCCATCGTGATTAATTATGCCTTTCAACCAGTTGCGCCCACTAAGTTGCGCTGACCAGGTTGCGGCAATCCTTCTTGAGCAAATATTGCAAACATAATCACCACAAAGCCTTGCAGTAATGCTATGCTCGACCAATGATTTCTTATGGTCGCAATTTTCGCCTTGCGACAACACATTTTCTGCACAAAAATACAAAAATCAACTGTTCCTATGCGATGAACGCATGCGACCGCAATATTATGAATTTAATGCTTTTTGGACGCAATTTAACATGTTTTATCAACGCAAGCCAATATTGTTTAAGAACTTAGCACTATGATAACATGCATTTTTGCCCATTATCAACCATCCCTTCGGAGGGCCTGATCATAGGTTTCAAAACAACACAAACACCAGAAATGGATAAAATTTCTTAGGTTAATTTTCAACAGTTGCCTTTCTTAACGGTAGCCTGTTGAAGCGTACTTTTGAAATTCAAAAATGAAAGGGTTGCACTTACAGGATGAATTAACTCATTTAATGAATCCTTGACCAAATTAATGGTAGCTAAGAGTTATAGGAATAAGAGTTATTTTGGTAGCTGAGATAGTCCTAATTCAGGGGAGAGATAGCTAATCACCCTTTAGTGGTTGTTGTCCTAAACCTTTAAAGTAGCGTTACAAAATCAAATCAATAGTTTATTTAAGGTTCTATGATTACCTGGTTTTGTTAAATTGATTAGATGTTTTATGTGATGGGTTAAGGCAAAGATAACTAAAACGATCGTTTGTTTGTTTGTTCTTCAGCATGTCTTCCTCAATTATTACTTTACTTAAAAACGAGAAATTAACCAGTGAGAATTACACAACATGGAAATCAAACTTGAATACGATTCTTGTTATCGATGATATGAAATTTGTCTTAATTGAGGAGTGTCCTCAGGTCCCTGCTCAAAATGCACCTCTAAATGTTAGGGATGCATATGACCAGTTGACAAAGGCCAATGAAAAGGCTCGAGTCTATATCTTGGTGAGTCTATCTAATGTACTCAACAAGAAGCATGAGGTCATGCTCACTGCTCGTGAGATCATGGATTCCCTCCAGGGTATGTTTGGGCAACCATCAATTCAAATCCAGCACGAGGCTCTCAAATACGTTTATAATGCACGTACGAAGGAAGGCTAATCAGTTAAGGAACATGTTCTTGACCTGATGGTCCAGTTCAACGTGGCTGAAATGAACGAGGCAGTCATTGACGAGCAAAGTCAGGTGTTCTTTATTCTAGAATCTCTTCCAAAGAACTTTCTTCAATTTCGCAACAATGCAGTTATGAATAAAATCCAGTTTACCATAACGACTCTCCTGAATGAGCTGTAGACCTACCAGTCTCTTATGAAAGGTAAGGGACCGGTAGAAGAAGAGGCAAATGTTGCCCATTCCAGAAATTTTTATAAGGGTTCATCCTCATGAACTAAGTCTGTACCTTTATCTTCTGACCTTAGAAGGTCTAGAAGAAGAAAGAATGAAAGGGGAAGGCTCCCTCTATTTGGAAGAGTAAGGGAAAGGCCAAAGTGGCCGACAAGAGCAAGTGCTTCCACTGCAATGGGGAAGGTCACTTGAAGCGGAACTATCAAAAGTGCCTTGCTGAGAAGAAGAAGAAAAATGAAGGTAAATGTGATTTACTTGTTTTAGAAACATGTTTAGTGGAAAATGATCACAATGCCTGGATACTTGATTCATGAGCCACTGATCATGTTTGTTTTTCTTTACAGGAAATTAGTTCCTTCTAGTAGCTTATTGAGGGTAAAATGACGCTCAAGATTGGAATTGGAGATGCCATTTCAGCTCTGTAGTTAGAGCTACGAAGTTGTTTTTTGGAAATAGATTTCTTTTCTTAGAAAGTCTGTATATTGTTCCTAAAATGAAAAGGAACTTAGTATCTATTTCCTACTTAATCGGACATATGTATTCAGTATTTTTTACAAGTAATGGAGCGCTCATTCTAAAAAATGAGGTGTATATTTGTTTGACTAAATTAGAAAACAACTTGTATGTGTTAAGACCAACTGAAACAAAATCACTTTTAAATTATGAGATGTTTAAGGCTGCTAATACTTAAACTAAAAGACAAAGAATTTCTCCAAGTAACAATAATACTTATCTTTGGCACTTAAGATTAGGTCATATTAATCTTGATAGGATCGGGAGATTGGTAAAGAATGAACTTCTAAGTAAGTTAGAAGATGTGTTTCATTACCTCCACATGAAACTTTCCTTGAGGGTAAAATGACTAAAAAACCTTTTAGTGGAAAAGATTATAGAGCCAAAGGGCCCTTAAAGCTCATACATTAGGATCTTTGTGGTTCAATGAATGTAAAAGCTAAAGAAGGGTACGAATACTTTATCTCTTTTATAGATGGTTATTCGAGGTATGGTTACTTATACCTAATGGAACATAAGTCTGAAGACCTTGAAAAGTTCAAGAAGTATAAGGCAGAAGTTGAAAATATGTTAGGTAAGACTATTAAAACACTTCGATATGATTGAGGTGGAGGGTATATGGATTTAAGATTCCAAGATTATATGATAGAACATGGAATATAATCTCAACTCTCAACATCTGATACACCTCAGCAAAACGATGTATCAGAAATGAGAAATAGAATCCTATTAGACATGGTTCTTCTATGATGAGTGATAGTTCTAAAAAAGAGCTATTATTCCTAATTTAATTTAGGCTTGTTATCAGGTTTACATGTTTATTTTCCTATTTTGTAGGCACCGAGCAACTGAGAAGTAGAATTGGTGATTTGAAGCTAATCGTGGTTAATTTGAAGCAATTTGGAGTAGATTTGAGCATCCAGGCTTCAAAGGATTCAAAAAGACCAAAATGCCCCTGTTGGAGCATCACAATGCTGCCCACAGTGTCGCAACGCTCTGAATGATCAATATCGCCACCATCACAACGCTCGATCTTGACGCTGGAAGATAGAAGTGCAGCATTGCAACCTCCTTTAGAGCGTTGCGACGCTGCGAACTTTGACGAAAATCTGGTCGAGCGCGCGCGCAAGTGAGTGTTGCAACGCTGTTTTCAGCGTTGCGATGCTGCCTCAATTTCTATAAATATTCTCTTCGGCCTTATGTCAAAATATGCTGAATTTGGGAGGCCAAATTGATGAAGGCTGAAGAAAAACTCGACCCTTCTTCTATTCCCTTCAATTTTTAGTATCTCTAGGTTAACTTTTCTTTTCGTTTTGGGCTGTAATCGATGGAATGATTGTGTATCTTGAATTTGTCTATAAATTGAGAGGTAAATTCCATCTAGTTTTTTTTAGCAAGAGCCCTGTGTTTAATTTCTTGAAGGTTTTCTAATTAATTTAACTGCAATCTTGTGAATTCTTTGGTGTGATTCATTTTAATCCTTATGGAGTTTCAATAAATGCTTCTGACAAATTAATTTGTAAAAATTCTTGTTTGCAAAATCTTTCTAGCCTATGCATCGTTGATTGATTAAGTTGCGTATATTAGGATCATATGTTTAGGGTCTAGACTTTTTCTGGCCAAGCTCATGTATGCCATAGTATAATCTTTCCAAATAAATCATGCTATAAGATATGGCTTTTCGGCTTGTAGCATGTCTCAACAATTGAACCATTTCTTAAGGCTTTTCAATTTTAACTTGGATTTCGCTAAGAAGGAAGAGTTGTAAATTAAATTAAGGTTGATTTGGTTTAATATCGAATTTGGCTAATTAGGCTATTAGATTTTCTAATAGGTTGAGAAATTGACAGATTCCGTGTAATTAACTGGTGCCTAATGAAAGAAATTACATAGGAGTCTATCTAATTTCTAGAGCAAGAGAAAGTTTCTAAACCCTAAACCCTAAATTACATAGGAGTCTATCTAATTTCTTTCATTATGTAATTACATAGGAACTCTCTCTTGCTCTAGAAATTAGATAGATTCCTATCCTATATTACATTTACCCTTTTATTTTAATTTCTCACATGTTACCTCTTCCACACAAAATCCCCAATTTATCGTTCTAGTTAAAAAATTAACTGAATGAAACCAATCGCTTTTCTCTGTGGATCGACTAGGACTTACCACCGTTACTACGTTTTAGTAGTAATAGGAGTAGTTCGATTTATAAATTTTCTTTTGTTTTGGTTTGGAGTTGAATTAATGACGTCGATCTCCAATCCGAACAATGAGTTATGTTCAATTGCCTAGCTCGTTTTAAGGGTATGCAGTAGAGATTGAAGTTCATATCTCGAACAACGTTCCGTTGAAGAGTGTTTCTAAAACACCTTTTGAGTTATGGAGGGGGCGTAAACCTAGTTTGCACTACTTCAGGATTTGAGATTATCCAACACATTTGCTAGTGACAAATGCTAAGAAATTGGAACTACTGGGTTGTATGTCCTAAAACTCGCAGTTTGTAATGTTGAACATTTTCTATTATCAATAAAGATGTTATTGATGTTTATTCAATAAAACTGTTGTTGAATTTGTAAATTGCGCTTGTAAAGACTAAATCCAATAAACTAAAGATCCATGGCTATTATACTAATACAAGAACTTTATGTGGTGGCATAAAGATGGATCAAGTTCAAGGAAATAGACAAAACGGTTTATAGTATATGAATAAGGTTGGGTGCCTTATTTTGATAACACTATCAGATGTGGTTCACTCTGTAGTTGTTACAATTCGTTGTAAAGTGCTACAAACGAAGTGATCCTGATTCGTTCATGTATTGACATGAGGAGCGGGGGCGTCCTACGTAATGAGTTTGCATAAGATCGAACCAAGAAATAAGTCACTCTTACTTTATAACGTTGTTTACTGTTTAAGACTGACTGTTTCAAATCAATGACCTACGTAACTCGACCTTAATCCTGAGCTAACTATGAACTCTTGTTTATTTAGGATTATCCTTATATTTTCATAGGTGAGGATTGGCTCAACAGCGCCGGCTCAATATACCTACCATTTCAGGGGTAAGACCAGGTAGATAGTTGGAGACATAAGGTGCAAGACGAAATTCAAACTTACCCAATTTAGGGATAGTAGAGAGGTTGTTCTCTTAAGTACTGAATCCAGGTCTTGAACAAGGGGCCCCACCCTCTCATTGGCTCGAGAGGGACTTGGTTTAATGATTGGATCACAAACCAATTGTTCATTAGAGGATCAACGGGACTTAAGGAACAATATGTAATTTCAGGGGTAAAACAACAATTGACCCGCCCATAATTACGAACAACATGTGAAGGGCCGACTTACTAATTATGGTTAAATCAAGTGGACATAAATATCTACAGTGAGGAGAGTGTAACTATCGAGCTATAGTGGTGTAACTCGGTAGTTAACGAATATTGATTAATTCGATCTAAAGAGTTTAGCCAATTAATCTCAAATCGTTGGAGCTCATGATCTGTAGGTCCATAAGGTCCCTCTACTAGCTCGTAAATCTTTGATTAGTATATTGAGTGAATTTGAAGCGTTCAATTTCGATTTGGGAATTAAATTTGAAGTGTTCATATTTTAAATTAAGATTTGAATTTGAATTGTTCAATTTCAAATTAGGGTCTGGATAATTATATTCGATAAAATTAACATTTAATTTATCGAAATTAAATATAATTGAAGAGTTTAAAAATATTTAAATGATCATTTAAATATTAATTACATGAATTGGACTAATGTTTGTATTGGATATTTAATTAATTTAATATTTTATATTAAATTATTATTTAATTAATTAAATTTGTTTAAGTAATTAAAAATCAAATTGATTTTCATTTTTCAAATTCAATTTTAGTAATTGAATTTTATGTTTGATTAAATTTTTGAATTAAATCAGTAGAAAATGAAAGTTAATTTAATGATGGTGGAATTGTCCAGATTTTGGATTTTTTTAGTGGACAATTCCACAATCCAATACCTATTCCACTTCTTCATTGCTTCTTGAAGTGTCAAGAGGATGATGAAGTGGGGATTGCATGTATATGATACATAAAAGTTTAGAATTTCTGAGTTTGACTGGGATGAAGACTAAATTTTGGAAATTCAGCAAAAACTCTCTCTATCTCTCAAACCCTATCCAATTCCATACACCATTCACTTTAATTTTGAGTTCCAACACTCAAATCCAAGTTGGAGAATAGTAGAAAAGACTCTCTTGGTGGTCTACTGCTGATTTGAAAGGTCAAATTTGTGGAGAGCAGCTTGGATTTGAAGGATTCTTCAAAAGTATATGTTCTAGAAACCCTCTATCTAAAAAACTATTTTTGCATACTTTTAGAATCAAATTAAATGTAATTAGAGTACTTATTCATACTGATTACTTTCGTTGCATGCTTGTATGTTCAAACAATTGGTATCAGAGCAAGATTTAAGCACTTAATTAATGTTAATTTCGTTGGGAATGTCCTAGAACTCACAGTTCATAAATTTTGTGTTAATGTTCTATTTATCAATAAAATATTATTTAGTATTTTATTCAATAAAGTTGTTGATATTGCATTCTATTATGAAAATCCAATAAACATATCCATGGCTATAGTATGAATACTTTAACTTTATGTGGTGACATAAACGGGATCAAGTTAATAGTGTGTAGCCTAAATGGTCTATAAGTATATGGATGAAATTGGGTATTTCATCCTTGTAACACTATTGAATGCGGTCCATTTCATATAGGTAGTACAAATGATGTGATCCACAGATCATTCATGTAGAGACATGTGAGTGGGGGCATCCTATGTAATGAGTTTGCATAAAAACTGGACAACGAAATTGTAACTTTTCTTTATAAAGATCGTTTACTGTTATAACTGACTATTTTATACTAATGTAACCTAGGATAACTCAATCTTAATTCTAAGCTAGCTATGAACTCCTGTTTATTTAGGATTGTCCTTTGATCTGCATGGGTGAGAGTAGTCCCACAACATTACTCAATAAGCCTTCCATTTTGGGGATAAGACCAGATAGACAGCTGGGGACATAGCCCTGCTAGATGGAATTCACTCCTACTCGTTTTAGGGTTAGCAGATAGGCGTTGCTCTCTTAAGTGTTGATTCCAAGTCTTGAACAATCGGGGTCCCGCCTTATCATTATAGAGAAGGACATGATTCATAGGTAATATTATGAATCAATCGTTTATTAGAGGATCAGTGGAAACTTAAAGAACAAGATGTATTTACAAGGGTAAAACGGTAATTTTGACCCAACTGTAATTACGAACAACCTATGAAGGATTAACTTACTAATTATAATTTACATGGACAGAATACATCTACAGTGAGAAGAGTGCAACTATCGAGCTATGTGGTGTGGCTCGATAATTAACGAATAGTAATTAATTCAGTTTAAAGAGTTTAACAAATTAATTACAAATCATTAGAGCTCAAGATCTGTAGGTCCATTAGGTCCTTCTACTAGCTCATAAATTGGAATAACAAATTGAGTATTGATGTATGAAATTAGGGTTATGAATTTGAAATGTTCAAATTCAATTTTAGGGTTTTCAATTGATTTTATATGATACAATTAAAAACGTTTAATTTAGTTGAAATTAAACGAAATTGAAGAATCAATTAATATTTAAATTATAATTTATATATGAAATTGAATCATATTGGTGGAATTGGTGTTTTATTGATTTAATATTAAGATGTTAAATTAACTTTCTATTAATTAAAAATAAAAATTAGTTTTATATAAATTGATTTTATAAAAACAAAATTTAAATAAAATAGTTTTATTTAAAATAAAAATCAATTTTAGGAAAATTGATTATGAAACTAAATTAAAGAGAAAGTGGATTTTGGAAAAATTCACTATCTCTTTAAGTGGTAAATCACCAAATTCCATCAAATTCTTCATTAATTCTCCAAGTAGGAGTTGCCCTCCATGCAACCCTACTATTTTGCATGATTTTAATCTATATATACAAGTTTCATGCAGAAAGAAAGTAGAGAATTCTGAGTTTACTTACTGAAGTTCTAGAAAATTGAAAACCCTACTCCACCCTCACTAGTTCATCTTTAGTTCAGTTTGATTTGAGTGTTTCTACCACACATTCCTTCTTGATAGGGTCGACAATGGGACCAAGACGGGGTGGGAGGGCGTCCCCCGTCCCCAGCCCCATGGGGGAAAATCACCCCCAGGCAGGGACAGGGGCAGGGATTCCCCGTCAGGGAACGGGTCCCCGCAGAGCCTCATTCCCATTTTTCCCATGAGATTCCTCCACTATTCCCCACGGGGAATCCCCTACCATATTCAATTTAGGGTCTTTTTTTAGTTTTTTTAAGTTTGGGCTTGGCCTCTTAGGCTTAGAGTTTGAAATTGGATATTTAATATTGGGCTTCAATCCAACACTATACATTATAAATATATATAAAAATAATTATTTATTTTTATAAATATATATTTATAAAAATATAAATATATCACATTGGGGTCGGGATCGAGGCGGGGATACCATCCCCGGACGGAGCCCCAAAAATTTTCCCCGTTTGACCCCATCCTCGGTCAAATCGGGGATTCGGGGCGGGTCCCTGAGGAATTTTGCCAACCCTACTTCTTGAGCATAGTGGAGAAAATCTTGGTGGTGGCCTTGTTGAAGAATCAAGCTTAATCTTGGTGAAATTATGTTGAATTCGTGGAAGAGATCTTCAAAGGTAATATTTGTTTCAAACCCTCTTATGAATGTCATATGAATAACATGTTTAAAACTCGAATTAAATGTAGTTTAAATGTTTATTGATTTTAAATTCTTTCGTTACATGTTATATTACTCCTTCAAATTTGAGTTTGGTGGGTGAATTTCTATGGATGCATGTTTGGTTGACTAATATGGTTAAAATCCAACTTTGACATTATATTTCTCTTTGGTTATAAAGTTTAATTTGTAATTGGCTCTTGATTGATAAGCTTATATGTGTGCGATAGAGTTTAAATTTTTATTGGAGCCAATAGAGTTAAAATTAAGTTGTAATCGAAGATGGAAGTAAGCTAGGTCAGCAGCAGAATACTGGATTTAAAGCTACTGCCAGGTAGAGTTGCAATGCTGCCCCAAAGCGTTGCAACACTACTCTTGATGAAACCCATGGCGTTTCAACGCTGGGGTTGAGTGTTGCAATATTGCTCATCCCAGCCCAGAAAGGCACATGTTCATGAGCCGATGCGTGCGTGTTGAATTTTATATCCTAAAACTCGTAGTTTGTAAAATGATAAATATTTACTATTATCAATATACTTGTTATTGATCTCATAAATTGTATGAAAGTCTAAATCCAATAAACTAAGACCCATGACTATTGTATGAGTACTTGAACTTTATGTGGAGACATAAGAGTGGATTGGGTTCGAGTAAATAGTCAAAATGTTCTATGGTACATGAATGAGGTTGGGTACCTTATTCTGGTAACACCATTAGATGCGACCTACTCTGTAGTTGTTACAAAGAGTTGTAAAGTGCTACATAAGATGTGATCCTAATTTGTACATATTATGACATGAGAAGTGGGGGCGTCCTATGCAATGAGTTTGCATAAGATCAGGACCAAGAAATAAGTCACTCTTACATTATAACGTTGTTTATTGTTTGAGACTGACTATTTTACCTAGATGACCTAGGTAACTCGATCTTAATCTTGAACTAACTATGAACTCTTGTTTATTCGGGATTGCCCTTAGATTTGCATAGTTTAGGGTTGGCTCAACAGCGCCGGCTCAATAAGACTCCTATTTCAGGGGTAAGATCGGATAAATAGCTGGGGACATAGGGTGTAAGAGGGAGTTCACGCCTACCCGATTTAGGGATAGAAGAAAGGTTGTTCTCTCAAGTACTGAATCTAGGTCTTGAACAAGGGACCCCACCCTATCACTAGGCTGAGAGAGTTTGGTTTGGTGATTGGATCACAAACCAGTTGTTCATTAGAGGATCAGTAGGAACTTGAGGAATAAGACGTAATCTCGGGGTAAAACAGATATTTGACCCAACCGTTATTACAAACAACCTGTGAAGGATCGACTTGCTGATTATGGTTAAATCATGTGGACATAATATATCTACAGTGAGGGGAATGCAACTATGGGCTTTAGTGGAGTGACCCATTAGTTAACGAATGGGGATTAATTTGGTTTAATGAGTTTAGCCAATTAATCTCCGATCGTTGAAGCCCATGATCTGTAGGTCTGCAAGGTCCCCCTACTAGCTCGTAACGGACTAGCTCTAGAATAACATGATAAGTTAATTTGAAACGTTCAAATTAGAATTAAGGGAAATAGTAATTATATGAGATGTACTTATAGGGTTGGTAAAATTCCTTGCAGGGCGGGGAATCCTCAGTTTTATCGGGGTGATGGTTTAAATCGGAGAATTTTTCAGCCCGTCCGAGACGGGCGGGACGGGATGTGTCCCCGCCCCGACCTCGACCCCGACCCGATTTAATATAGTTATATTTTAATATTTTATAAATATTTATTTATATATAAAAAACTATTTATATGTTGTTTATAATGCTTATACTATAACTTATAAGTGTGTAGCCCAATATTAAAATATAAATTCTAAATTTAAACTCAAAAGTCAAGCCACCAAACTTAAAAATTTAAGACAGAAAAAAATGCAGATCCCCTGCAGGATCTAATAGGGGATCCCCCACGGGAAAGTAGTAAAGGAATACCTGCGTGGGGAATCCTCCCCCCGTCCCCGCCTTCAAATGGCAGGACGGGGGTAGGGAATGGAGGGAGTTTTCCCCCCGAACCGGGACGGGACCCGTCCCCGCCCTCCCAGCCCCATTACCAACCCTATATCACTTATATGTTTAATTTTAGAATTAAACGGAATAGGAGAATTTATATATTTAAATATGATTTAAATATATAAAGATGAAAATGTGTTAAAATTAATTTAATATTTGATATTAAATTAATTAAGTTTTATTTAATAATTAATTTATGAAATTAATTAATTTTTCATTTCTAAAATCAAATAGATTTTTTTAAAATCAAAATTTGATTTTTGGATAAAATTGAAAAATTGAAAAATTGGAAAACTAAAACACTTAAATGGAAAAATGGGTTTTTCCATTATCCATCTTTGAAGTAGCTCATATATGAAGCAACTTCTTGCCTATGTCTTCTCCAAGCATGAACTGCAACTCATGCAGCTCTTCTCTTTGCATATTGATCTGCAATATAATGAAGAGATTGGAGTGAAAATCGGGTATTCAATCTATCGAATTTTGAGAGAAAATTCGGTTTGAAGAATGGTTCTTCAACAAGGTTGCTACAGTGAGCTTTTCTACTTCATCCCTTGATTCAGTTTATTTTGAGTCCTACAACTCAATCTAGAGTACCAAGATAATAGTGGGGAAGATCTTGAGGTGGTCTACAACAAGATATGGAGAAGATAGCAACTGGAGATGGAGCTTTGAAGAAGTTCTACAAGAGGTATGTCTTGAAACCCATTTTTCTGCAGAAACATGCTTTATATTATGCCAAAATTAGTTAATTTGAGTGCTTAGATGATCCTTGTGCTTCCATTGCTGATGATACAATCCTACAATTAGTATCAGAGTATCAAATAAGCATTCAATTCGGTTTAATTTTGGTTTTGTGGGTGTTTTATATGAGAAATATGAAATTGATGCACTGATATGGTTTTATGAGTTTTGGTTGTTTAATTCTCTTTAATCTCTCATTTAAATTTGTAACTGGCTCTTGCTTGATGAGCTTTAATGTGTTCCTATGAGCCTGTAATTTATTTGGAGTCATTAGAGTTGAAACTAAGCTGTAAATCGGAGAAACAAGCGAAGAGGCTGAGTTGCAGTTCCAGAAAATCAGCCTCTGTTCTTATCGTCGCTGTGGTTCCAGTTGCTAAACGATCGTCTAGCTCTAGATGCTACACGATGTGAAGAAAAGCTAGACGATCATATAGCAATGGGCGCTGGTCGTTGTGATGTTGAACGCTAGACGATCGTGTACCTATGGGAGCTAAACGATGCGTTCAATTTGCTATACGATAGCATTAAGCAATCGTTTAGCTTTGACGTGGGAACTAAATGATATGTTGAATATACTATACGATGGTACTATGTGATCGTTTAGCAACAATGCGCTCTAAGCGATGCGATGAAGTGGTACACGATAGCACTGAGCGATTGTCTAGATGCAGAGCTAAGCGATTGTATAGAGGAAGTGCTAAGCGATGCGTTGAAGTTTCTATGCGATGGAACTAAACAGATTGTTTATCTTTGATGCTGAATGATGCGATGATGTTCTATACGATGGAGCTAAGTGATCGTTTAGCTACGGCGGATACTAAAACGATGACATCCAGTGTTAGACGATGGTTTTAAGCGATTGTTTGATTCTATGCGATAGAACTAAGCGATAGCTATATGATCACTAAGCGATGCGATGAAGAGCTATACGATAGCCCTGAGCGATCACTTACCACGATAGTTTATCTTTGATCGGGAGCTAAATAATGCGTTGAGTTGCTATGCGATAGCACTATGCGATCGTTTACCTCTATGTAGCAGCTAAGCGATGCGTCGAGTTGTTATGCGATAGCACTAGCGATCGTATAAAATTGGGTTTAGACATTTAAAATCCATAAAACAATAATTGCTATGCTCAGTAGGTTGATTACCTGTTTTAATTGTTAAAACTTGTTAAAACGAAGGTTGTACAAACTCAATGGTATAAATTCCTATCTAAGCTAGGTGTCATAAGTTGACGGTTTACGGAACAACCTCTACCTGAGGGATATGGCCGAATTACTTGAGCATTGGTAACCAGTTTTATGTACGTGGTGAATGTGAGTAATAATTGGTTTTCAACCTAGACAATCATAAGGGTTAAATCCATATTATAGTTTATACTTGATAAA